>NW_013665749.1:586330-597395 GCF_000517525.1 Limulus polyphemus
CCCCCCCCCCCCCCCCCACACACACACACAAACACCTTCAGGGAATTGAGTCCAGGAGAAATTTCCAATTCTTTACTGTGGGTCTGGTAAATAAAGGCGTTTGATATTAAATATTGGTTACTGTTGTTTATTATTAACCAAATCCTTTAATAACTACTTGATATGCTTTCGTATTGCACCTTCGAATTATATTATGAGTGGAAGCAAAGAAGAATATGTTGTAATACTAATAGAACTTGTCGAAATTCGACAAAATACATAGAGTTGTAGTATTGTACTCAATTCCCGTTCGTATCTAACCACATATATTCGAATTTTTAGTCATAAGATATGCCCTCTCTGAAAGTTCTTTGAAAATTAAAAACTATTTCCGACAGTGTTAATACTCCGAGTTTTAATTAGTCACCCATGTTCTCAGAATTCAACAAAACATTGAAGTTGTAACCAAAATTTTAGAAAATTACACAGCAAGCCTCCTCGAAACTCAAAACAAAACATGTTCAAACGTAATTAATGCATTTTTATTAGCATAAACTGACAAACAATACTCTGGAAACTGGCTTCTAAAATTCATTTTGGTGCTACACCATGTTATTATAAACAGTCTTTTATTGATCTTATATATTTTTTTTTAAAGTGTTTTGTTAGGAGACCAATAAACGTGTGTTATTTTCATCTACAAACAATCTCAAAATACAGAAACATGACACCACATTTTCCAAATCCAAGAACATGGCAAGTCTTGAAAATATTGTTACAAATTTACATTATAGCTTGTCTATTTTTTTATTTGGCTACATATATTAGTTGTAAATTCATAATCATTATATTCTTTGTTTCTTATTGTTCCAACAATTTACACCAACGTTTTTCTTTTATTAAAAGTATAGAAGTAATGATTATGAACTTGGTTCAAAATATTTACAAGAAATCTATAAGAATGCAACTTATAAAACAATTCTCTAAAATTAATGACCAAAGTCAGACAAACCATTCATTGTATTAGACAAACGCGTGGCTTTTACCAGCATTTTTAAGCCAAGGATGCAAAGCCTTACTATCTTTTTTTTTTCCTATGAGAGTAATATCCATACATATAAAGAAGACAAAACTTCAAGACTTTAAAAAATATGTTTTAACTCAGAACAGTGAGCAACATATTAAGACACGTATGTACCATTGGTATCTTTTTTACTCTAGTTCTGTTTTAAATGAACGGCTTTCTCAGAAACATCCTGAATGAACTAAATGGAATTTTTAAATTCTAATTAAATCGTTTATTTCTTTTGCGCTATAATTTAGTTTTGATTAATAATTTATTTTTCATTATTTAGGTTCTATCACTGTTGCAATTATCAATATGAATAAATGTTCTTGTTGCTAACAGTTATTATAAAATTCCTTCGTGACGACAACCCCTTAGAGAGTAAAGTTGGATTAAAAAAAAAAAGAAAACCAAACCTGTTGAAAATTATATCGCTGTTGGCATATTTCTCTAGTTTTGCGACAGGGGGCAGTAGCTCGTCAGGGTTGTGGGTATGCTCCTCTGTCCCGTAGTCGTTCTTATCTTCCGTCTCGTCTTCCTGTTTCTCCGTCATGTCGGCGCCGCCCTCGAAGGTCCCATGCCCGCCTGAAAACAACCGCATGATGAACATACAGAAGTGTCACGTGAGTGAAAGGGAAAGAAATATAGCTGACAAACCAAATCAAGTCATTCAATTAAAACTACCGCGCTCAGAGTGACATGAAAAACAATATTTTTACGTTTCCGAAACAGTTGCCAAGAATGCCTTTTAAATGGTTCAAACTAGAATAACCATGCCTCTCACTTCACGGATATAGCCTAGTAATAATATGCAGGCAAAGGACGAATAAAGCAAGACTGGGTCAAGTGTGTTTAATAAAAGTAAGAATACTGGACTACTCAAAATTATGTGTTTGATTATATAATCAATTTTATATAACATGCACAACTCATAAATTGAGTGCTGCACCCACGTGCATTGTTTGTGTAATATGTTAGTTGCACTGAGGTGTCTGACATGTAAGCTTTACGTTTTCGTCGTGTCTTCCCCGAGTCTCCTCAGTATTTTCCTGTTACTCTTGCATTAGACTGATTTTTATTGCCCCCCTCCTAGGACTATCAAAAAACATAGCAGTAACTCTGTGACAACTATAAGGTAATGGTAAAAGTGAGAGAAAATATCCATTACATTAAGTATGGAAAATCTTATTTATTTAAAAATATATAATTTATATAACATAACAGAAAATATGCAATTTTTTTCATAAAATAAATTAAAAATAAAACATAACTGTAAAGTGGAAAGCATCTTGCTACAAATTTCAATGAAAATCCTGAAATAGCAATATTTTCTTTCATCTGTCAAATCCTGGAGTAAACCTTTTCGTTTTTCCTAAATACAGGGTTTTCTTGAACATAACAGAGCAATTAATCAACCATATATATATATATATTAACTTTTTAAACCATAAATTTCTTAATCATACTTTCTAAAGCATTATTTTTTGATAGGACAGAATATGAACTTTTTAAGTGAATATACCTCGATTGAATTCTCCACATTTCTTTCTTTTTTAGAACAACTATAACACAATAATCTTGATTATTAATATCATTCATGGTTGCACGAACATTGAAAGTAACTGGTCAAGCAAATTTTAGGCTTCAATTCCCTTTATAAACTCTTCTGTAAACGGAGACAATCATTAAACTTTGACTGCCGTAAACTGTTACATTATTAATTTTGTGAAGCTAACTCCTTGCAGTTCTTACGATTGCTTTTTGGAAATCATGTTTCAAAATATAGCTACAAAAAAAAAAACCATCAAGAGTGAAACAAGATTAATTTGAACCCGATTACACTATGTACACGTAATGGAAATTCTTTTTTAAAACACTATCATACAAAGACTTGTGCATGCCCAAGTTATTCTATGAACAAACTGTAATAGCAAGTATACGTAAACACAGGTTACCGTAAGGGAAAATCTAAAAGAATTAACCAATTTTAAAATCAAACAGATTGAATGAAAGCTTTGTTCGCTGTTTTGGAAACAGATATTACTTCTAACAAATTTCTCTCGCCTTTATATAATGCTAATATTGTATTAGTTCGATTACAAAATGCTTTTCTCCTTGGTTGCTATACGGGGTATTAATATTTCTTAGAATTCTAAAATTACGCAAACAGATACAGAACTGCAGGATACGAGTTGGAGCTAATGGAAAATCACACCTGCAACGACTAACGTGTGTTGTTTAACACACGAAGACAAAGTTCTCCGAAGATCACCGAGTGTGATTATAACTAGGAAGGATTAACATCGGCTGATTAAGTTTTCCATCCCGTAAAAGAAGATTAAGGTTTGAGTTATTATAATCTAAGCTCTTTCGATTCGAAAAATCACACAGGGAATGTAGTAATAGTATCGTACGGAGTGCTAGTGAAGAAGCAGTAAAATGTGTAGAACAATGTATAATAATGAAATAAAGTATCTGTATTGCACACACAAACAATACAATACAATTTAGTAACAATGCAAGACAGTGAGAAAAATACTATTTACAAAGCTGATAATGTATCATAAAATTAAATAGCCCCAAACCTATTACGTAGTACGTACATAACGTTTGTTTTGTTTCGGATATTAGTACAAAACTACTCAGGAGCTATCTGCGTTAGCAGTCTAATTTTGAATTGATAGACTAAACAGAAGGCAGCTGTTATTCAACAACACTCACCGCCAAATTTTGGACTACTCGAATTGAATAATGGGATTTGCCCGTTACTTTAATAACGCATCACAATCCCACAGTGCGGAGGGCGATCTTTTGAAATAAAAGACTCAGATTCACAGTCGACACGCAAACCGCTAGTCACGCCCGGCCAACATGTTTGTAGCTTAACCAAAACAAGAAACCTATTTCATTTAATTTTCCACATGCTTGGAAACATAATTATTTATATAACAACACGCCCCCTCCTCCGGTGACTCAGCGGTAAGTCTTTATTTATTATAAAATTGGGCTTATAACGCTAAAACCCGGGTTTCCATACCCGTGGTGGGCACAGCACAGACAGCCCAAAGTATAACTTTGTGCAAAACGACAAACCAGCAAACAAAAATGTAACAACACAACGAAAAAAAGCTTATAAGTATAAACATAGTTTACGGGTTACAAATAACCACAAGCGAGCAACAATATATTTATTCTGTTCATGGATATTACACTGCAGAAACAGCTCTGTAAATCAGCTTGTATTGAAATGATGATTTTTTTTTATATAAGCCACATAATTTTGCACCAGCATACATAATATATATATATATATATATATATATATATAAAGTTGTTGTACCACTCGAACACAACAATCGTACGCACACATGTGTAAGTATGTAAGGCCTACAAATGGCGCACTAAACTGCACAACACACGACAACTAAAAGCTCATAGCTAAGTTAGTTACTACCCTCTGGTCGCACTAGAGATGAGGTAAAAATCACTCGCATACAGCTGTTAGAAAGCTTCAGAAAGAGGCTATATTTACTCTCTCCTGATAACACCATTGATTGAAAAAGATCACGTAGTTCCTATACGCAGCACCCACGAGAAGCCTCTAATGTGTTGCGCGCGCAAGTGTATGGGTTGGCAGTGCAGGAACACATTTTGTATGGACTAGCTCCACAAAGAGTAAGCATATTTTGTGTGTGATTTTTCATCTATTTTACAGTGTACAGTATTTTGAGCTACAGCAAAACATGTCCGGAAGACTTATTACTTTAGGCAAAACTGCACTGCTACTGTACCTTAACTATTAATATTAACAACTAAAACAATCTTACATCTATGCATATATTAAAATGACTGAAAACATCATCGCAATCACCTGTACAATGTGGTCCTTCGTGCTTATAGGCATAAAATAATGTTTTGTCTCTAAACAAAAGGTAATATTTCCTTACTAAACTTAGAATTATATAGTTTGCTTTCATTTCAACATTATAATCAAATGCAAGCATCATGACTGATCTTTATGTGCATGTGTATTTGAAAACTGCACTTGAAGTAATGAAGCTTTGTTTAAACAACATTGCTGAAGTAAATATTTCTCCATATATTCGAAGCAGTTAGAGATTGGTTTCAATACACTTTAGGGTCAAAATCGAATTTAAACATATTTTACCAATCTCTAGTTACTTTCTTGTGTATACCGAGGTTGAGTACGTCATATTAAAACCACCCTAGAGACTGACCAAGTTAGTACTGTGCATGTCGCCACGTCTGGTCTTGCTCTTTCTGACGACCGTGCATCTTGACAATAAACCTGCAGCGTACCTTCCATTGCACGTTTTAAGGCTATCCACCACCCCTCCCTTTTTCACTTTTCTAGGTGGAGACCCTTCATTATATTGCGTACGGCACACACTGTTGCCTAGGTTACGTGGACGGCTTTTATGTTTGTGGGGTCTCGTCTGTTACTACTAATCACCGCTAAATTACTCTGCTGAATATTATCTTTACAAAACGTGCAAATTTTACTTAAACTTGGAATGGTTATCGAATATTACATAAATATTTACAAAATATTAGAAATTATCTCATAATATTAACTTTAAAAAGTAGACAATACCTAAATTAAGAAATAAAACCCGATGTAGAAAAAAAAAACAGAGACCCAATTGCGCTTTTAAATGACACGTGTTAATTGGGAACGTGTAGTTTTTAAAACGTTTATCGTCGATTTTTCGAGAAGTTAAATATAACTAATAATTATCTTGAAAATGTATCCCAAGTTTGATGTTCCATTTTAAAGATAAAGTACCTAATAAAATTCTCTTTTATGACCTCACTTCAAAAAAAACAACACATAATACAGTAGTTAGACGCCACATCATTTTTTTTATGGCAAAGCTTTAGGCCGTTTGTCGTCGGACATAATTTTGAACTGTTAACCAAATCTTAGTTCACACCATACTGGTCGTTGTCCATTACAACTGATTATATAAATACCGCATAAAAAAGTACGTCTGTCGTATCCCAGCCAGCCTGATGAACCCTGGTCGGCACTGAATATAACTTGTACGATGTGGTTGATATTCTATAATAGTGTAATATGAAAAAAATGGATGTTAGTCTGTCGGGGTTGCACTTAAATCGTTTTTTTTTGTTGTTGTTCTTTTTGTTTTAGAGTTAAAAATTTATGTCCCTGAAGGTGCTAATATTGAAAATGTTGTTTACAAGAAAGTTTTCAGAATGACTTCGATAGTCCTTCCATATAGACCGTGGCTTGAAATACCATAACTCTATATATACTACTGAAATAATAAAAGTTGAGAAAACGAAATACGCAAAAAACAATTATATGTATAGTTGTAAGGCCTACTAAATTTGATCGTTATGGATGTTGTATTAGTTTTATATTTTATTTAGGCATCACTGACAAACCAAACCCATTTCAGATTACAAATTTTAGCTCCAATTACAAACATGGTTGTATTAGTTTTATATTTTATTTAGGCATCACTGACAAACCAAACCCATTTCAGATTACAAATTTTAGCTCCAATTACAAACATGGTTGTATTAGTTTTATATTTTATTTAGGCATCACTGACAAACCAAACCCATTTCAGATTACAAATTTTAGCTCCAATTACAAACATGGTTGTATTAGTTTTATATTTTATTTAGGCATCACTGACAAACCAAACCCATTTCAGATTACAAATTTTAGCTCCAATTACAAACATGGTTCTGATCTGGTGTGGATATGTTAAGATCTATTTCATTGTTGTTTTAAATGAGGATTCTAAAAGTCTTACGGATTATTTGGTTTAACACAGATGCTCTTCTTTTTAAACATTAAAGAAATATATATTATAAAATAGTTTCTATCATTCCATTATTCATTACTATTTGAATACTTATTTACTCTGAAGACTTTTTTTTCTCTGTATATACTTATCTTGTCAATATAAATAAACCAGGTTTTATTTAATCTATACAGTTCATTATATGATAATGGAATGAAGATTTAGGTTTGACTTAAAATGCTTAGATTTTTTTTTTGTGGACCAGTCTATAATCACATATTTAAATTCATAATACTTTGATCATTTTATTCAGGATATGAAGAACCTGCTTATAGACAGCAAATTAAGAATAATTACTACCAAAAGTGTGAGCCACACCCACAAGTTGGGAAAAGGTTATGTTCACATACACTGTGATGAATAGACAAGCCTGAGGGAAATTTTCATTCTCCAATATTCTTATCAGGGTGATATTAATTACAATGCTTTAAAGGAAACCTTTGAATAGCAAAACAGTGATATGTGGAAAAAACACTTTTCATTAATATTTCTGTGTGTAAAAAAAGATGTAAAAAAAAAGAAGTTTGAGAAAAAATACTCAATTAAGTTTAAGAGTGGTAAAAGGAAATTTGTCACACAGAGATTTAAAAAAGTTAAAAGAAAAAAAAATATTTACGTTTACCTAATGACTATAAACAGAAAAGGATGAAAAAGAAGAATTCAAGTGTAAATATAAGTAAAATTTGGGAATAGTTTAAATAGTTTATATTTTAATAGTTTAAAATAGTGTAATAAATGAATATTTTTAACCATTTGTTTTTCAACCTTTATCCAGGGCAAAATGCTTGGTTGCTTCTACAGTAAACATCATAAGTTCTTGAAAACAAAATATTTTCATTGGTAAGCTATGCTAGATTAGAATAATATTTTATTTCTAAATTATATCTTATTATTATGTGTGCCCTATAAATTTCATTCACGCTTAACTTTTTATATTGTAAATAAACTTAACTTTTCAAACTTCATCGCATTTGTGTGTGTTGTAAATACACAAAAAAACTTTAATTCATGTTCTACTAGTATGTATATTATATAAAACAAAATTTATAAGTTTTAAATTACATACTAGTGGAATGTTCATCCCAGAATTATTAAAAGAATATCCAAAATTGGAATTGTGTTTTACAGGTGTATACAGCTAACATAAATATTACATACAAATCAATTAAGTTGAAACGTGTGAATCTTTTCAGTTATTCCATGGATTTTTTTTTTTGTTATTTACTATTTCTTATTAAACAATCTTTTAAAAATTCTTATTTTTGGTTCCTTCTCCATCAAAGGGATTTGATGATTCCTGGATAATAGACAAGAGCACTTCCATAACTGACAGTCAGTGATTAAACATGTGCTACATTATACTTTAAGCTTTAATGATAATAGCAATGTCATATAAGGCTTTTGTACCAGCACAACTTTACTTACCTGCCACAAAATCCAAACATAAATTATCCATAAACTTCTTCAAAATGTAAATAAAAAAGAACAACTTTCAGAAAGTCATCCTCAACTTTTTATAAACTTTGTGCTAATGCAAAGATATTCTCGTTCTTTAAAACTGAAAGAATTATAATCAAAATAACTTTTAACAAAAGATTTCATGTATATGCTCAAAATATTGCAGTTTGAAACATAAGTGACTTTTAGAAATAAATTTCAGCTTTGCAGTACAATACAGAAGGTCATAATTTTGGATAATAATTGATATGCTCCCACTCCTTGTCAGCTGGCTACCAATACTTGTTTTTATATTAAAATATGTTAATTAAATCCACTTTGCATGCAGTAACAAAATCATAATAAGGAAACTAGGGCAAATTTAAATGTAAATGAGTGCTTGCATACTAAAATAACTCAACAGTAGGTTTTGAAAATAAGACATTTAGGAGTTTAACTACACTATCAATAAAGATTCATTGTTACAGCTAAAAATACTGTTGAAGCTAGTGGTTAGATATAATAATAGAAAATAATGTGTTTATAACAAGAACCACATGAAAAAAAAGCAAGAATTGCTCAACATTTTTGTAGTTAACACAAGAATATGCCTTGAAATATTCAGATAAGCATTAAAAAATTTGACTTGTTAAAAATTATACTGTCTACATTTACACAAGAGAACACCTTTGAATGTGTGATAACATCAATATGTTTTTACATTTATAATTAATATTAACTTCTGATCACAGTAAACTACCTATTTAGATCATAACTAAAAAAACAACCCCGTAATGAGTATAACTAATTCAATATATAGTCCTTACATTCTTACTAATAAAGATTAGAATGTATTGTTTCATCAGTAAGGTACCTTTACAGTTAGCTATAATTTCAGCCATAAACCCAATAATATCTCACAAGGTTTAGCCAACATTGCAAAATAGTCTATAAATAAAAATATGATACCAAAAATAGATATATTAAACATAATAACCAATATTATTAATGAAATTGATATAAAAGAATAAAGCATACCTTACTTACGGAACACATGTTGTTTGTAAAAACGTTTTTTTTTTCAGAATTGTGTTTTATCAATAGATAAATTATTACAATACTTGGAAATACAAAGTAAATCTGAAGGTACAAACATTCCAAGTTAAAACACTAAAATCTCACTTGAAACCTTTCACAGAATAAGATGTTGTAACCACAAAGAATTGAATATCGTTTCACTAATGAATTTATTTAAACCGGTTCATAATCATCTAAGGCTACTTCAATTAACCAGGTTTCAAACAGAAATGGTCCACAGCAAATCAATGTATATTTTAGCTTATTGTTATAAGTAAACTTAAAATCCTAAAGAAATATAGCACTTTCAACAATATTCCATCACAGGACCAATATTTAATTCCAATGCTCATTTCACGATGATGGTTATAGAAAATACATACATATGGGTTATACTTAATCTGTCACACTATTAATTATGTACCAGCACACTGTGTCACAACTATACATATCTGTAATTTGTCAGATGTTGCTGTCACTACTATGTATTGAAAAGCATTGCCACATTTATGTTATATATATATATATATAAATAATAGGAGACAAACAGATATTATGCTATTTGTAAGTGTTGTTGAAATATTTTACAAATTAAATCAAGCATGATTAAGTAGAAATTTAAACCGACAAAGAGGTTTCGATGTTTCTACAAATTTAGACTGTCCTACATACAACACACAGTTTGTAGGTCAAAATGTAAAAAAAGCATAATAAAAATAACCCGTTAGCTTCTATTTCTGCAAAACATTCTCTTTTAAATAGGCACCCAACAAAATAAGGGTAATGTTATTATTTTGACATTGACAAATAATGATTCAGAGGACAATTTGTTGGAGAACTGGAAGTCAACACCTCAAAAGAAGAAATAATTTTTAAGTTTTTCTACAGTTCATATTATTTTTTAAATCCACTCCTCTTCCTCTAAATATCAAGTAATACCTTAGTAAATGGTTACTGCTGAAGATTTCAACCTCTAATCCCAAAACTTATTTGGAAAAAAACAATACTATTACTGTAAATGTTTAAGAATTGTAATTTCCTGCTTTAATTTTTTTCCATGACTGTTTTTATCTAGTACATCAAAATTTTGAATATAGTACTCAAAAAAAAAAAAGTGCAATATTAATATTGAACTACACAAGACAGAATATTTATATTAAATATTACAGTCAGAGCTAATTTTAAAGCTTTATTACAACAGTAATATTACACTTTGTTAACTGCATGTATAATAAAGCTATAATATATACACACACACACACTTGTAAATGTATAGAAACCTGTTAACCTATTACTGTAGATAAAATATTCAATTCTTGGGTGAATCCACACGGATCAGAATCAGAGCTAATTTTAAAGCTTTATTACAACAGTAATATTACACTTTGTTAACTGCATGTATAATAAAGCTATAATATATACACACACACACACTTGTAAATGTATAGAAACCTGTTAACCTATTACTGTAGATAAAATATTCAATTCTTGGGTGAATCCACACGGATCAGAATCGGAGCTAATTTTAAAGCTTTATTACAACAGTAATATTACACTTTGTTAACTGCATGTATAATAAAGCTATAATATATACACACACACACACACACACTTGTAAATGTATAGAAACCTGTTAATCTATTACTGT
>NW_013665749.1:598088-598865 GCF_000517525.1 Limulus polyphemus
TTTGGTTATAATAAACAACAGTAACCAATATTGTATATCAAACATCTTTTAAAGCTGGGTTTCAACTGGCATCATATACCCACCGTGAAGAATGGGAAATTTCTACGGGGCTCAATTCCCTGAATGTGGGGGGATTTAGAGAGGAAGCCCACTTACCAAGTCTTCCCGGAGACCTTGATGGAATCTAGACCAGAAATGAATATTATATCGACGACCAAGTTTCAACAACAAAAACTATACTAACCTATACATTCTACTTTTTATCACCTAAAAAAATCGGACACTTTTAGGCATATAAGTGTTGTCTTAATATATGAAAATTGGTTTACGTTCTACTACAGCTTTATCCCATAGTTACTTTTAATACACAAAGAAAGATTAAACCCATGGTAAAAGTTCTGTCAACACTATATACGAGCTATTATGTTTCCATAACTTATTTCTAATTACAACAAAGAAAAAAAACATAGCAACGAATATACTATTGTATTACTTTGTTAACACCAAATATAAGTAATAAAGTAAGTGGTGAAAAAAAATAACCAAATTAAAATAATTTTATTAATAAAACACGAAAACAACGTTTCGGGCAACAGCCCTTCATCGGGTTACCAGTGACCTTAACATACCGTATTTTTCGGAATATAAGACGCACCCTTATTTTGAAGACAAAGTTTTGAGGAAAAAAAGCTACAGTCGCATTTGAAAGATTTTTATTGAACAAAAATTCAATTTGATACTTTAAAAATTAGTATATATTGTTATAAACACAAAAGA
>NW_013665749.1:599603-601367 GCF_000517525.1 Limulus polyphemus
GGGGTAAAAAAGTACGTCTTATACACCGAAAAATACGGTAATTATAATAAAGAATTAGCAACACCTTTTCCGAGTACAGTTTATCATAACGCATCTGAGAATATTTCTTGGCATAATCACGGTGAGTAAATTAATGTCTTTTGATGTTTTGTTTAAAGCTGAAACTTGCTGTGACGCTCACTTCTTTTACCATAAAAAAAAAATTACTGGTAACCCGAATGAAGGTTGTTTTCGTGCTTTATTAATAAAATTATTTTAATTTGGCGAGTTGTTTTACCAATACTTTACATTCTATTTTGTATTTTGTTATTTCCTCGCCTACGCGATTATTTTATTACCAAGTATAAGTTGTCGAGTTTGCATGACTACGGGACGAGAAGGTAGCAGTTTTAATACTTTTCCCTCTGCTTTTGACGACTAAACTTCGTATTGTTGATGTTAACCAATTTCGCATATCTTCTGTGCATGTGTAATGAGTGAAAATGATATTGTTAGTTTTGTTTATTGCGTCCTGGCAATTTTAATACCGTTTTGTATGATGAGTCACGCTACGCACCTGGAATAGATCAGAAAAAAACAAACCCCGTCAAGAAATTGCATATCTATACCAAATACGATAAATTAATCTAGTAACATGAAATGGACTTATTGAGCTCACGTAAAATGAACAAACCATATATGTGTAACATGTAGTATCTATTATCTCTATAAAATCAACGAAAGTTATACTACAGTAACACTTACACTACAACGTAAAGACACCCGACGCAACATTACACGCCACACGGAAAATAACCTTTATATTTCTGATACTCTAGTCACTAGTGAATGCTCTAAAAAAAAAATGAGATACTGCAGATGGTTAACACGTGATTTTGGAATGATACAGTTATACTTGAAAAACAGGGAGGATGCTTTATGATTCACTAACATATATAAACATTACGAATGGACCGCTACAGATAGAAAGAATCACATCTGTAACTTCTTTTATTCAACTGTACTAAAGCTATCACAGTGATATACAGACCACTGTATTAAATAAAAAGTAAAAAGCCAAAAAAATGTTACAAAGATAAAACCTTTTTTTTTTCTTTTGTTATTGTTCCTGGAGAAAATTTCATCTTTATCCCTGTCATTATGATCCCAAATCTGTACTGCGATTTCCTGAAAAACCGAACAAAACAAAGACTGTGTGCAGATCAGGGTCGGGTTTAGATCCTTTGTTTATAGTTAAGCACAAAGCTACACAAAGGGCTATCTGTGCTCTGCCCACCACGGGTATCGCAACCCGGTTTCTAGCGTTGTAAGTCCGCAGACATACCACTGTGCCACTGAGGGGGGGGGGCTAGATCCTTTGAATCCCCCATGTAATACTGGGACGCAGGACACTTACTTCCTGTGGTGATTCAAAATTGAGTCCCTCCCTTATTTGGGGCTCAAGATTCCCATGCACTTGCATGGGTGGAATCCCATTTAAATCCGGCACAGACACGGAATCCTAACTCTTACCCTTACGCAATAAATTCTTACGGAGTTCAAATGCATTGGGGAACCCTAAGATAGATATCCTCTAACATATTTTTTACGTCCGTCTTCATTTACGTTTCTTGTTTAAACTTACGGTAAAATAGATTTAAATGTTTTCTTTGGTATATAAGAAATCATAAAACTGAATGCTTCACTTTATTTGTTTTGTTTTTGAATTTCGCGCAAAGCTACACGAGGGCTATCTGCGCTAGCCGTCCCTAATTTAGCAGTGTT
>NW_013665749.1:601816-605916 GCF_000517525.1 Limulus polyphemus
TTATATATATATATATATATATAAATGAAACAACAAGCATGCGAATAGAATTCGCTAATTGTATATACGAAAATAACTTGAAATTTCTATTAAAAAACGCTGGTCATCTATCTGCAAATACATGCACACACAACTGGTACTCTATAAACCTAATATTGTTTACGTGACATTACTTTAAAATGGTAATTCGAAGTTTAAACACTTAAAAAACTGAAAGAGCAAAAGTCATGCTTATTTTAACTTGCATTGGTCGAATGAGGCTACAATCAACATATTGTTCTGACTTATAAAAGTGTGGTTAATTTTATTCTTCATCTTCTACCGGCTCAGATCACTTTATCTGTGATAAAACCAATAATATTTGTATCCAAACAAAAAGTAACTTGTGACTCATTGAAAGAGTAAATTAAAATGATAATACATTAACCCATAAATGACTACTAGTTATACCGCACTCGAAAAAAAAATGGTTGCCACATTTTCCTTAAATGTTTCGAACTTGGATAGTGACATAAAAACGAAACTTATGAAAATTGAGTTTAAAGGCTAAAATACTTTACAACGACTATTAATTCACCTGTTAATTCTCTCTATATGCCGTAAATTAATACAACTGTCATAATGTTCGAATAGCAAATACGTAATAAGATTGTAAATAAGCAACAGCCCTTTGCACTACGATTAGAATCGGCAAACTATAGAATATTCTATACTTTGCATGACGTCGCTCCGATCAAACGAAGACGAAAGAGAATTCAAAGTAGTTTTATGACAAGTATTTCAATTCATAAATGTATCTCTTATCGTTCTAAGATGTCTTAAATTAAATTATTAATGCAGTTTAATTGCAAAAAGCTCACACACACGTGCTCGTTGCTATGGGATGTCATTCTAGGAATGAGTGAAACAATACAAAACGAATGTTCTTATTAATCACCTTCACTCATGCACTATGCACAACATAACGATTCTCTCCTCCATTCCTACAACAACCGTCTTTATTTAACTGGATTTTAACTACATCTTTAGTTTATTTCTGTTAACCCTTCCATGGCAAAATATATGCTGCATAAATTAAACATATTGTGTGTTGACGTCCATTTCTCGCTCGAATTGAACCGACTACTACCCGGGAGGGCTGAGGGTGTTCGTTGGATGATTATGTCAACACAATTAGAAACACAAACACGGGATCTAGTCTTGCTAATTAACGTCAGAACGTTCAGTGTGCTGTAGCTTCGCTTAGCTGGTGGAAATAACGTTACCAGTTTATAGTCAGGTCATTTACCACACCAACAGGTGCAGATGGCAGGCTACATGCACAGTAAGTCGGAATTAACTAGAACAATTCTAACCACACCCGGCTTGATATTTGTTGTTTTGGCGACTTAACATGTACTTCTTAAGGATTAAGGCCAGCTTAATGAGATTAATTTTCAATTCTAAACACCCTGATGTCACCTGAGATTGGCATACTCTCCTACACACACACACACACACACAAATAATTCTAACTGGTAAGCTAAGAACCAAAAATCTGCAGAAAATTCTCAACTGGTGAATACCGACTACACATGATTAATAGTACGGAAAGAATGGACAAGGTGTCCACACAGATAGAAACAGATAAAGAGTGAGTAGAAATACCAATATACACTACATTAAAGTAGACAAAATAAACATAATAAATTAATTAGTACATTGGTTGTTAGAATTTTACATAGACTGACATATCAATAAGTTCATGGAAACTACAACAGAAGACAAAAATATCCAAAATAAATAATGAATATATAGAACAAGCCAACAGAAATGGAATCATATTCTAATCTGGACAACTACTCTGTTTTTCACTGCCCAAATGCACCTAGTTCTTGTGTGTTAAAATCTGAAAACTACAATAATATACCCTCAGTGGCACAGTGTCAAGCTCAACAACTTGATTGTTGATGTAGACTCATAATGTTGGATTGAAAATTAAAGAATTGTTCACAATATACAGTTTATCATACATGTTTAACTTTTTATTAATGAAAGTTTTCATCTATAGTAAAGCAGTCAAAGGTCAGTATACATATGAGGAGTACATTTATTTAAATTACCAGTTTCATATTTTACCTCACACATTGAAAATTAATAGAACTTAGTACACAGTTAAAGCTACAAAAAGGTGGGGAACTAATATAAGTCAGTAGAGAGCTATGGAAAACAAATATACACATTTAAGTACTCTTGAAAATTGGATTACAATAATCTGTTCTGGAAATCCACAGTATACAGTAAGGCTGCTGTAATGCATGATTTTCTGTGTAACTTTTGCTTACCTGAAACAATTTTTTGATTCAACAATACATGTATCATAATGCTACGTAGCTATTTAATAACATATAAAAGGCACCTTGTGTTTAAAAATATAATCTACTACATGTGCAGAATTAAGAAGGAACAATTACTTTTTAAGTTTATGAGTACTAATTGAGCTACTTCAAGTTTTGTTAACCTGCAAAAATGAAAAGAAAAAACCTTGTACATACTACAATGATTATCATTATTTCTTCTTCAACTGTTTCTTTTGGTCTCGTATACTGCTGATTAGAATGTAAAGTATGCAAAAAGCTTATTTTGATAAAGTATAACTATATACTTTAAAGGTTTTTTGCAGAGAAACCAGTTTGAACAACTTGTAAATAATTTCTTTCAAATGTAAAACTTTAATATGTTTCTTTTTATCTCAGAAAATTATTTTCCATTGAAATTATATTTTTACTGCAAAAAAGGCAAGTAAACTTACAAATATTTAATTACAATTTACAACCACTTACCACTTCCATGTAATTAAAATTGCATATTTCATTGCTCTTTACTTTTACTCAAAAGTTTTTTGGATTTAATAAAAACTTGTACATTCTTGAAGAATTATCAAACTTTTTTTTTTCTCGGTTTCTTTAACACTTTGTTACAGTAGACAAGCAGGAGTATATATCATCAAAAGCAGTGGAATAGAGCACCTTAAGAAGAAGTTGTTCTCATTACTACATTTTTAATAAACTATCACATTTTGCATATATTAGGTTCAATTACAGAATATTATATATTATTTTTAATGCTTTCTTTTTCCTTACTTTTAAAAAAATGTATGTGAAAGATCCTGTGTGTATAATTCAAAAATTAATATATTTAAGGCATATACTACCTATGTCATAAAAAAGATAATATTGATTGACCAAGCACCAACTGCACTTGTACACAATACCAAGGACTCAAATATACCATCATCATCTTTTCTAAAAATACTGCTTCTTCAGTAATACATAAAGCAAGTCTTTGAATTCTGATTAAGATCACTAGACCTTTTAAAATAATACAAATACACATTCCCAAATGTGATATTAATGCTTTTTACTCACTTATATCAAGCACCTAAACTAAGATCTTTCATGTTCTAATGAACAAGTAAAAGAAAATGCCTTTACAGCATGTAAAGGATCATTTTAAATAAACTGAGTGAATAATCACTAACATTTTCAACATGTGTAAAAGTTTAACATGTTAACTTGAATACAATTGTAAACAACCAACACGACATTTCAATACAATGCAGTGTATGCAAGATGAGATACAATGACATCAAATGTGAATAACCAACATGACATTTTGAAAACAATGTGGTGTATGTGAACTGACATACAATGAACATCAAATGTTAACAACTAACATGACATTTTGAACATAATGCATTGTATGTGAACTGACATACTGCAAGTATCAAATGTGAACAGTCAATATGACAATTTGGATACAATGCATTGTATAGTAACTAGTGTGAAACGTTTTGATAGATGAGTATGCACTTATGACATCATCTTTTACTCCAGAAAATAATTAAAACAACAGGCATGTGATTAGCATTTGCCATTGCATATGTGAAAATACATTGAAATGGCTAATTATTGCAAAGGCATGCACCTACAACTGGCACTTTATGACTGCACAAGCAACTATAATTCTTAAGCCTAATACTGTTTACGTGACATTACTTTAAAATGGTAATTAGCCAAAACAAAAAAAACTACAAAAAATGGGACGGTTAAGATTATCAC
>NW_013665749.1:606172-626957 GCF_000517525.1 Limulus polyphemus
CCACACCCATATATTATACATATTTATATATATATAAATATATATATATATATATATATATATATGATGTAAGCTATTAACATGTTTATAAAAAGTCTTCATTTTACAAAATAATGTATCCATTTCCATTATGACAACTTTTCATAAACTGAGTTGGAAAACATTACATCAGAAAACTTACATTCATCTAACACTGTCACCATACTTTTAACTTGCACACGTTAAAACTACTTTCTAAAAAGCATCACTGGTTTCTACTTAATTTTTATTTAAAAATGTAGGGTTGCTTGTGACAGAAACTTATTGGTTATGAAAATGTACATGTATAATGGAAACATAATCTACATTTACTGTAAAAAGTTAATACAATGACAATATAATAGGAGAAAATGTGTAATTTCTAAAAAGTTTTAGTATATAAAATAGCATACTAAGAGTAAATACTTCAATTCTCACATATATTACTGGTTACACTAGAATGTCCTGAATAAAGCTAATTCTATATATGAAACAAGTTTAAAAGCTAAAAGTTTATTTGTTTCGACAATTGGTATTTTAGTTTTAAAAAAATGTCTAAATTATTTTACCTTTTAGCTTCATATTATACACAAACACTCAAATTATGTTTACATAAATGCCACAAAAATCTAGCTTGAAATCATCACTACTTTAATTGTGATGTTTAAATAATGCTTATAAATGCTTGATGTTATATAATAAGGTTCTAAAAGTCTAAGGTTGCATGTTATCAAGAAATCTACACAAACTTATTGTAACTTCTGACATTTCTAGCAAGTTAGCAATTTCCCATTAAGTTAAGTTGAAATTACTAGCAGAAACACCACTCTACAGGCAGCTGTTTGTGCTAGTAATTACTGATCATAGTATTCATACCTCACTGAGAAAAATTCAGAAAAGTAAACATTTTCTAAAAAAAAATGATTTTTTTTCTGGGAAGTACTGCATGGAAAAAGTGTTTGGATTGTGCTCTTTAGTCATACTCAACGCATTGCATCAAAACTACTGATATAAATTGTAATATTTTTATATATTTAGTTTCTCAGTGCTACATTTAAAAGTTACATCAATAAATATACAATCAAATTCTCAAGTACAGTCCTAGTGAAATTCATGTTCTTGTTGTGAGGAGATTACTTTTATTTAAAATTGTGTTCTATTATAAAGAAATGGTTGTTGCACACACCACAGTTATTTTTCTAATTGTATGAATCTTGAATACCCAAAGTGTGAATTTTTTTATGGGATTTTGTTTGTGGTGTCATTCAATAGATTGCACAGGAGTTTTGGTTACATACATAGATAATGACATACATGCTACGCCCATTATAGTAAAATATTTTGACATCAAATGGTTGATGACTGTAATTATTTGTTTAACTCTATGCTTTCCTTAAATGTACTTCTGTACACATTCTGTACTTTATATATAATTTTTTCCCATTTTTAGACAATGAGAAATGAATATACACGTATGAAAATTACAACTGATCAGAAACTTTCAATCTACTATTATTTACTGAAAATGAAAAACTTAATATTACAATATTAAGATGTTTACAGCAATATATGCCATTGTTTTCAACTACAAGGCCAAAATATGAGCTTTATTAAATAAGAAATGGCAAAAATTCACAGCTAAGTATACATACGCAAAACATTAACCAACAACATATAATCTTTCACTTTAATTCTACTGCAATATTAGTTATAAAGTAGTTAATATGAAGTCAGTTATAACAGATAAAAAAAAACTTATAATGAGGCTAATTAAAATACTTATTTAGACATAATAAGTATTAGATACGAGGCCACAAAAACATGATTTTGTTTTAATATCATTTCTTGTCAATAGATTCAGATGTAAATTTTCAAAAAGAAATTTTTTTATAAAACTTTAAGGAAAATAATAACTACTGTAATGAGAGGTAAGTCATCTGTCCTTAAATAATAATGTAACCTACATACTAACTCACAGATGAGTGTATTTCTCAGTAAACTATATGCAAGCAAATTTTATGCAATATACCAAAATCGTTCAATCATTTAAACAAAACTGACTTATAAAACTCAATTTATATATATGTCATATCTTCATAAATAAGATACATTTAACAGCAATTATATAAATGAATAAGAAGAGGATAATCAATTGATTGATTTGATTTACAGACTAGAGAAGTTTAGCATCAGCCAAAGTGTAAAGTTCTTCTCCTTCCAAGTATGGAGACCCTTTACAGAAGGGTGCCATCCCTAATTCTGAGCCACTGACTACAAAGAGGCAACTGTCCAGCAACAAGCACTTTTACTTTATCATTATTATCAAGCAGCAGAGAACAGTTAGACCCTTTTTAAGATTTTACTGTGAAGATCAAAAATACTACCTACATAAAAGGCATGAACATGGTGTAAATCCAATAGATACATTAAGCAGGTTCATTGACTATTAAAATATCTTAATTTCAGTATTTATTACTTGATAACAAATTTCAACTTATAAAACATTGTTACCATCATATAATCAAAAGTAATTCCATAAAATCAATACATCATTTTTCATGCCCAACAAACATATGCTGAAAACAATGCTTTTACTTTCTGTTCAGTAAATTTTTGCACCAGACACAGCTAAAATTTTGAATTAATTTTTTATAGCAAAAAAGTTGTTACCAAATTCTTATATCTTTTTATATCAGGGTATATTACATCTATATTTAAAATAAAAGATTAACTTAGAAGATTTGAATAAGTGAAAAATGTTAATGATAAGTCACATATGTATGGCTGTCAATGTTAAAGCACTGTTTAGCATTTTACCTTTTAAATTTTGAAAGTTATAAGCATTATGTAATATATCTGATAAAAAACAACATCAGTAAAAATATTCTTGATCAAACATCATGATCAAGTATTAATAAGGTCTAGAAATTTTTTGTGAATCATTGTAGTTCACTTATTTCAAGAATAATGGAAAGTATTACATGTTTTTCCCAGTTAACAATAAACATGTTCAAATATGTAAAGCAAGCAGTCAGTCAGTCACATGAAACTACTAAATCTGAACTTCCTTTGTCATGGAAATGACATTCAATTAGGACAGAAAGCATTTACAAATATATGTGATATTTACAGTATTGGTCATTATTTGATTGTTTTATTCTGGCAATAGACAAGTGTCAGCATATCATATATATGTTTCATATAGTAGTAAAAAGTAACTCTTACTTATTTATCATAAAATCTTACATGACTCTACAAGTTTATGTTGCCTTAATGCAACTACTTTGCTTTACAAACTAAGAACATTTAAGATCAATTTTTGTCAAATATCATATATAGGGAATGAAGTGTTCGACCTTTTCACCAGTACTACAGAACTATTAGCTCCGAGTTTTTATCCTGTAGCTAAGATGCTCATTTATCACAGCAATTTATCTAAACATTTAAGTTAGAAACTTTCCCCCCATGGACCACAAGTATACATGCAAATAATAGCCGAACATACACACCAACTACAATAACAACTTGAAATATTTTAACAAAACTCTATAGAACTAGAACTCAATCCATCCATTTGTGATATCTGCTGTCCAAAAAAGCTTTAATGGGTCAGGTAAATAAGTTATAACAACATACATACATTTTCATCATATGATATGTAATAGATAAAAATGTAGTAATTCACCTGACAATGATAACAGTTGTGTATATTTCAAAATAATCCTCACTACATTAAACTTATTACCCAATAAGATATTCCAACAACATATAAAGACCATATAAAAATAATCATCTCTAATGTCAACAATTTTTGTAAGACATAATTATGAAACTTGATGATAAAATTAAATTGCCACTGGAAAATTAATTTTGTTATCTAATATAAATTGAAATGTTTGATATCATACAAAAGAAACTGAAAAATTCCTCAGGGATTAGTGCTTGTGCTTTTACTTATTAAGGTAATGATTATTAATAATGATTAGTAAGTTAGTAAAATTTGCTGATGAAATTAAGCTCTTAGTTATTTCTACCTGTATCGAGAATGTCGAGGTATTACAGAATGACCACAATAAATTGGTAAGTTGGACAGATATCTGGCAATTGACCTTTAATTACAGTAAGTGCAGGGTAATGCATTTTGGTTATCATAATGAGGAACACATTTTTAATACAGATACGAACTCACTCAATAACGTGTCTGAAGAACAGGATCTTGGCATAGTGATGCAAAAGTCACTTAAGCCAATGAAATGGTGCTCTGTTGCTAGTAGTATGGCTAATAGAATTTTAGGATGTATTTATATACATTAAACATTACAAATTAAAAGAGATAATTTATCACTATAGATGTTACTTCTTATTACATCTCATTTGAAATACATTGTACAGTTTTTTCTCCTTATCTCAAAAGAATATTAACTTACTGGAAAAAAAGTTCATAATAGGGTTACTAAGATTACTCCAGGGATGGAAATATCTTAGAGAGATAAGTTAAGATCTCTTAATTTAGTTTCTCTTGAGAAAAAAAAAGTAAAAGGTGATATTATTGAAGTTTACAAGATTATTCAGGAGATCGATAGGATCAAGTCCTCTACTTTTTTGTGCAATATTTTAAGACTGACACTTTACAAGAGTTAGGAGAATCAATTGTAAAGGATGGATTTAACCTTTTAGTTTTCTTTAAAGATGGATTTGTAGAGACAGCCTTGAAGGTACAAATGACCCTTTATTATCCATATGCTATTTTTGACAGGTGCAATTATCAAGATATTTGACAGACAGTTCTGTTTTGTCAAATAACAGAATGTAACCGATTAATGGGAACAACAATTAATTAATTATAAAATTCTACTACTCGCTAAGTTCTACTTTAGATATCCTTAGTCATTTATATTTGACCATTGGTGGAAAAAAATTATCAGAAAAACATCTCAAAAGTAGAATGTAAATGTGAGAAAAACAAAACAGGTAGTTAATACATAAAGATATCTTAAATATTTATAAAAACTGGTATAAAGTATCATATATTATAGAACTAAATCAGAATGATCTGAGAGAATGCAATACCATAGTGAAAATTTCATAACACTGTCATAAAGCAAGAACTATCACAAAAGTTTTACAGTGCATTCTAACAATCAAGTTTTTAAATATCATTTCTCTGATAGTCCAAATAGTTACTGTATATGCCTACTTTCCAAAAACTTCAATTAACCACACTTGTTACTCAGGTGACTCTCATAATATTGATTTTTCTCTCATGCAGGTACTTTAATACCAGATGTAGTCCAAATGACCAAGTCAGCAAATAAATTTGTTAGTGTGCATAAACATACACACATACTGAATTAATCTGAAACATATCTTAAATTCTATCCAGAAAAATACACTTTCAATAATCTTAGTTCATCTCGGTTACCGATAGCTAAAAATTAAAGAATTTTAACAACTGTTATCTACAAAGTTTGTTTTTTCATAAAATGTGTGTGTGATACACTCTACATAAAAATAAGTTTGTGGAATAAGTTGGTCCCTTATCATATTTTACATTAAATACAATTTCTTGTATTACCTTAGGTCACCTAATTATAAACAGTATCATAAGACTACTGTGAAGTTTGTTCGTAGAGCATGCTTGATGCAGGAAAGGTCACAAAAGTTGTGAACGAAATAAGCAGGTTTAACAAGGGAGTTGCAGAATTAAGTAAAACGTTACAAAGTTTTAGATGTAAAAGAAAGGGTAAGAAACAGTTTGAGTTTACTGTGTTGCAAAACAATGAACAAAATTATTGGAGAAAAATGCTTTGTCAATTGGCTCAGCTGTTTCAAATATAGTAGAGTACTAGCAGTTCAGCAGCATAGAAAGGGGAAGGATGCTTAGGTTTTTTTTCTGTTGGGATTTTGCAAAATTTAGTATCCTAACATATTTGTATATGGTATAGTGCTCAGAATTATTAGAACTAACTAAATTAATTTTCGGATGTTACCATACCCTTCAGAATATTGTAAACAGAACAGATGCAGTAGTTTGATGGATAGATCTAAAAAAAGGCACTAATTTAATTTCCGGATGTTATAATACCCTTCAGAATATCGTAAACAGGACAGATGCAGTAGTTTGATGGATAGATCTAAAAAAAGGCACTAATTTAATTTCCGGATGTTACAATACCCTTCAGAATATTGTAAACAGGACAGATGCAGTAATTTGATGGATAGATCTAAAAAAAGGCACTAATTTAATTTCTGGATGTTACAATACCCTTCAGAATATTGTAAACAGGACAGATGCAGTAGTTTGATGAATAGATCTAAAAAAAGGCACTAATTTAATTTCCAGATGTTACAATACCCTTCAGAATATTGTAAACAGGACAGATGCAGTAGATTGATGGATAGATCTAAAAAAGGCACTAAATTAATTTCCGGATGTTACAATACCCTTCAGAATATTGTAAACAGATGCAGTAGTTAGATGGATAGATCTAAAAAATGGCATTATTTGTTGTGGTAAATATCTAAGCTAATATTATTTTAATGGCAGATCAAAATAGTTATTAACTTGATTTATGAAGCTTTTGAAGGGTTTTAATTATAGAAATTATTGAGAAAGTATTTCAGTTCTTCCTTCCTTAAGTTATAAAGGAAGTCTTGGTCAAGGAGATTCAAAGGTTAAATGAGCAATTAGTGGAAATATGTTTAGAGTAAAACGTAAAGAAGTCAGATACACGAGGCAGGTGAGGATTGTTTTTTGATATAGAACTATGCTTGAACAGGATGGGAAGAAGTATTTGGGAAACCCATTACTAATATGTCTGGGGTCTGTTCAAAGTTGGCAGTATAATTTGGGGTAATAATTCACAACAGAAAAAAGTTGGATATTTGTTTTAATTACTGAAGTTGAAAAAACAAGCTTTATTCATTTTCCACCATTAGAAACCACTGTAGTAATGAAGTAACATTTTAAAATTAAAGGTTCTTGTTATTATGTTAGATATTATAGTTACCTAGTCTTCATTATCTACAGACTTTATTGATTAGGTTTTTGGTTATGATAGAAACAGGCTTATTGTTGAGGAAGACTTAAATTTAAAGAATACTAACTGGGAAAATTTGAAGAGCTTAAAAAAACTATTAAGGAATGTGTTACTTTGCTACTTATGAATGACTAGTAATGTTATTGAATTAGAATATTTAGGTACTGGCTTCTTGATTTATTTGTACTGTGTCCTAAGGTCAAATGGATAAAAGTTTAAAAGATTTGGAAAAGACATGCGAAGCTCCAGGTTAAGACACTTATTTTTCTGACAAATTGATTAGCTTATGGAATGAGCTGCCACGGCAGTAATGAAAATTGGCACCTTATGGAAGTTCAATAAGGCAATCAGGGAATCCTCAATAGTCACAGCATTTGAAATTCTTTTAGGCAGGATTACAGTAAAATAATCTATGAGACCTTTTTTTCCTATTTTTATTTGCTATAGTTTTATGCTTCAGCAATACCAAGAATGGGGAGTGCATATACCTGATTTGATTTTATTATTCATCAGGATCTCAACAAGTCTACCCTGAAATTGAAATTCTTTTAGGCAGGATTAGAGTAAATTAATCTACGAGACCTTGGACATGGTTAAATACATCAATCAAAAGGGTTTGACCTCCTGAGTCCAAAACTGTAATTAGATCTCAAGTCAGTCAAAAAGATGACAGAGCTACGAGCCAAAAGTTTGTACATCGAAAAAGTAAAAGCCATTCTATAAGCCACTATGCACAGAATAAAAATTGAAGGCGAGTTTAAAATTCTTATTTGTACTTTTCTTCAGGAGGAAGGTGTGCAAGTACAGTCTCGAAGGGCCAAATGGTCTCATGTTGTCTATATGTTATGTTAGTAGTCACATCTTTTAACTTTGAAGTTTATACCAAAGGTCAAATGTTAAGTCAGTAATTAACAAGTCTTCAATTAAAAAAAAGAAGTTTAAAAATTAAAAAACGCAATGACAGAGGCGGAAAGAGAGAATGACCTGAATGTGAAAATAAAATTTGAAATTTCTTACTAATTTAGTGATACATGCTACAAATGATTATTTTTCTTTCCTTACACTTTAGTGGAAAGCCAGCTACTTTGTAATATATATATATATATATATATATATATATATAAGGAAAGTAAAGTTTAGTTTGTTATTAAGCACAGAGCTACACAATTGGCTGTCTGTATTCTGCCCACAGTGGATATCAAAATCTGAATTTTAGCATTATAAGCTCACGGACTTACCACTGAACCACCTGGAGTTAGTAAAGAAAATAAATAATAAATAAATAAAAAAATGTTCACAAATAAACATAAATCGGCACAGGAAGCCAGTGTTAAGCTAATAAGACACTATGGAAGTCTTTTAATTAAAATATCAAACACCTTTCAGAAAGCAGACAGTTAGTAGACAGAATTCTTATAAGATTGGTGGTAAAGATGAAAAATTCATAGAAAATGCGGGTATTTTTTTGAAATGCAGTGTTGCTACTGGGGGAACAGATGTAAAAATTAATGGCCACTGAAATTAAGATAAAATATGTACAATAAAGAGTAATATATCGGACCACATTCATAAAGCTACTTAACTGAGCACTCAAACAAATTGCCAAGTTTTATGAGAACTGGGTCACCTTTAGCAGTAATCTAACAATTCATTTGGCTGGCATATCTACAGTCAAACCCTTAAAAGCATAAACAATTATATGCAATAACATGTACCATACACTACAATAATCCAGCATTTTCATGCTGATTAACTAAAGTATTATTGACAAAACAGATAGAACAGTTACTGTGCACCAGATGTATTCACTCCTACCAACGTTAACCTACAAAGTTATTCAGCTTATACTGCAAAAGGTTAACACCCATAAATAAAGTAATTATTAAATCAGATACATTTACAACACCAAAAATGAAAGTATTGGAGTTTGGTTAAATGCAGACAACATTTAAAGAAACATATAGTATGCTATTTAAACATTGCTTGTTTTCACTTGGTTTGATAACAGTGAGCATACACAATCAAACTTTACAACAAATAACAACAGGTTTACATTAATCAATGAATACATTTCACACAATCTAATGGTAAAATAATTAACAAGACTACCTTTTTATATATTAAAGAACAGTATTTAATGAACATGAATCATTATAAGAAGTTTATCAAAATAGTTTGTTGACTGAAATGGACACTTTCAAATGTTTCTCGGTCTAAACCATGGGTGCCTTAATTTTCAGTAAATTTATCTGAGTATACAATTAACAACAACTTTACACCTTGCAGTGCTTTACCAAAGACATTAAGTGCGAGATACAGGAAGTACCTGTCTAGCTGACAGTACCTAAATATAATTTTACAGTCTACTGACTCAGTAGGTGCATTCTACATTATATTTGGAAAAAAAGATTATCAATGTTCACAAGAGTGAAAGATAAATTCCTTACATATTATTATTGTTGCTAAAGAAAAACGTATGCTGTAAAAGTCTGAAAATCTTCAAGATTAAAGAACGTCTGATGATATTTATACTAAAACTTTGAAGGATTTCATGAAAAGTTTGAAGACAAATAATATGGTACCTATTTTTAAGACCCATCACCAAGAAAAACTCAGCCTGATATGGCCGCACCTTTTTTTATTTATTACTGATTTGACAACTGACTACTTTTACGCTTTCTATTGCAGTTAATATGCATCATAGGCACAGTGTACAAGTAATGGATCACAAAGACGACAAACATGGCATGTTCCTTTCATTCATTTTTCGTGTTCATCACATACTCTGACAGTTACTACTGTTTCCATGCTTCCTGGTATCCGATTGAAAATCTGAAAGTTTGGTTGAAATCAGCTGAACTAATATTGCTAAACTTTTTACTAATAATTACTATTGTGCTTTTTCAATTATATGTTTCATAATGTTTTTGGCCAAATGTTTAGTAAAATATCCTACATTTTCGCAGCCGTGGGTATTAAGAAAGAAAGTTACAACACATTATTTTGTCTTCTTTTATAAACAACATGTGGAAACAGTGAAAGAGATTAAAAGAAATTTTAAAAGTTGGCTTTCATTAAATAATCATCAATATAACTTTTGTAAAGTGATTTTTTTGTTTCAGTATCATGGTAGAATTTTCTTAAAACATTTTGTGTGTATGTGTGGATAAATGCACCCTGGTAGTTCTGTCTCTCTGAACTTCGGAAAGCCTTTTATTATAAAATTCCCAAAATCTGTATTAGAAAGTTGGATTTATATAGAAATAGTTAAAAAATAAAAATTGGGTTGAATAGTGGCTCTGTGATAGATAGCAAACTTTTGTGTCAAAATAAACCTGACTGGAAGATTTTCACAAGCCTAATAGTTAAAGGATCTATTTGGAACCTCCTATTATTCATTTGTGTGGTCATGATCTCTATACCTTCTTTCAGTAAATTAACCATATTTTATGATGAAACTAAGCCTTTACAGTATACAGTTGTTCTTTAGTTCAATAGAGCCTTCACAGTTTGAATGAGTGCATGATAACTTCAAAAATATTTCAATAATAAACAACAAAGTGCTTGATGTAAATTAGTTTGAAATGTCTTTGTTTTCTTTGCAAGAACATTGGTTTTGTTAACAAAGTGAATGACTTAGGTGTGCCGAGTGATAAAGGCTTGAAAACACCTGTATAACTGAAACTATGGAATGGAATGTGTCATGTAGATTAAAACACTATACACACACACCTTAAATTTTATAGTCTTGTATGCAAGATATACCACCTAGATGCAGACAGGGTTAGCAAGTAATGTATACCTTGAAATAATAGTAATAATTCATAACTTTACAAAGAAAGTTAATCTTCTAACAATTTGAACTACAGTCAGAAGTTGTGTGTGTGTGTGTGTGTGTGTGTGCGTGATTATTCTTTTGCCAATAGGTCAGAATTGATAATCAATAAACTGGGTTGTTTATAATGTATAGCTTCAGTACCATAGTCACATATAAGGGCATGTAGCATATATCCAGGAAATAAACCAAACGAAAGGTCGAAAATGAGGCAGAACATCAAAAACTGTTAAAACAAACTTTAGTAAGGATTGTGAGTGAACCTGATAGTTGAAACATACAGCTCCATTCTCTAACACCAATATCATAAATTCAAGCAAATGAAAATTTATTTATAGCTAAGTCACATCCCTGTGGGTTAAAGCTGATGACTACACTGTAAAACAATCTATCATACCACACTTATGATGAGGTAGATCTCATTTTACTGTATCGTGAGTCATACAACATTTTAAATGATATGCTGCTAAAAATGTTCATCTGGTGTGTTTTCATCCATACATGTGTATGAAAAACCAAAAAATCAGTATTCCTAACAACTTAAGAAAGCTTCTAAAACTACATTTACCACAACAGAAAAACTCAGAAATCACCTACTCTATACATAAGTTAAATCAGTTAATTCCAGAATAATGTAAACATTCATATGCCAAGGTCTTTTGGTCCATTATACATTACCATTTGATCTTTTAAATTTTACAGTCCAAATTAAACCTTTCTTTTGTACATTTAGGAAACTTATGTCAGATAAATTCCTTCAATTATTTATGATTAATACATTAGGTTACTAAGTAGATTAGCTAATCATAATATTGGCAAATCTAATATTTTAGTTCACTATTAACAATAAACTGAAACCACTTTTTGTTTTCAGCAAAATGCAAAATTTTCATAAACTCATTAAACAGATTTATAGATGTGAAACTGAAGCAATTATAATTTAAACTATAAAATAACAAACCTTTCCATGTCATCTGCAGTCAACAAAAAAAAACGGTTTGTCTTATTAAAAATGTAAAGAATGTAGTAAAAAAAATCCACCTATCCTGTTCAGAATTTGAAATTGGGAACTCCAATGTGAAATTAGTTTACTTTTAGCAAATGAGCAATCAAAGAGTTGGTTAACAGCAAGAGTATTCATCTATTATCTCTATGTACGTTTGGCTATTGTTTTCATTTTCAATTATATGGGTGTATTCTTTCAAGCAAGTATAAATGTACATTTGTGTGCGTCAATGTTGATTATGTATCACCTTGACTGAATTCAAAACTTTCAAAGAACGTTGTGCAACCACCATTTTAATCATGCAAATTTTACATCATTCAAACTTTGACTCATTCATAAGCCAACAACACCATCCAACTAATGAACTAGTCATGCATCTATATTGTAAATAGATTACCTTCAGAACAAAAGAAAAAAGTACTGTGAGAGAACATCATTCGGCCCATTAAAACTAACTTTACCCATCAAAACAATAAACTCAATCAAAATGCAGTCCTTTGCATTCAAACATCTATTCAATAAACATTTCCATAAACAATACTCAAAGCACACATTAAATCCTCACAAAAATCATTTCACAAGTCTGTAAATTCAACAGAGATGTAAATTTATGAAAAATGTTTGAATATTTACTTGCAAACTTTATATGATTACCTCTAATAATATTTAATTTTGTATTTCCAACTTTATCCTTCCCCAAGCCAAATAGACTTCAAATAAATAAATAAATAAATCTAAGTCCTGAATAATTTTAATTCTGAATTGAGTCATCTCTATTTTTTCCACAATGGAACAAAAAAAAGTGGAAATGCAAATATTAATATCAGGAGTCTAAGTTTTTATACAGTATAGCATTTCCCTTCAAAAAACAAGGAATGTAAGAAAGTTTGTTTCAACCTATAAAGTCAAAGCTATAAAATAGTAATTCCTTTTAAGCTGAACATTTTCACTCAAGCTTTTGTTTATTATATAAAAACAACATGATACAATATTTAGTAGTTAACTGGTTAAGCTGCTGATTTAGGTAAATCAGAAAGTACTAACTAAGCTATAATATTTTAAATTTTATGTATTAATAATAACGTTTAACTATTAGGTGTATGTTATTTTTAATAAACTAATGTATTGCCATACTGTCTAACATTACAAATTACACAATTTTCATATGCTCGTTTCTTATTTAAAACGTTATAACTCCTTGGACAGGTTATTCTTATACAAGTTATGGCCAAATATTGTCCAATAATAACCCTAACACCTAACTACAATTAATAAATTATATTAAATACTAATTCCTAGTACTAGTAATTCACTACTTGTAATTGTATTAATACTATTAGTATTACTAATAATAGTACTAGAGTAGAAATACTATAATAATGATAATAAAAAAAGTTTATCACCAGACTCGCAAATATACAAGTTGAGCCCTTTATCTTACCAAAATCATATGAAATTATATTTTTACTAACGTTAGAAATACATATATTGATATAATAATTAATATAGCTTTTATGTGGCACTATTGGTATCAGGAATTTACTGTTTAATTTAGTCATTCTTAACTTAAGTTGACCTAGGCCTAAAAAAATATCACAAGACGTATACATGGTATTGTAAGTTGTAACACTAATAATATCTAACGACGGTAGTATTACTTACCTTGTAAAAACGAATAATCCTCTTCACATGTGACGTTATTATCCTCTTGAAAACAGATATCTGCAAGTTCAAAGAGGAATGATTGAGAATAAAAATATCACACAGGTAAAGTAAAACAACAACACAAATATTATCTCCAAAAAATTATTTTCTCACGAATCTCACCCGCCATGATGGATAGAGCACGAGGGAAATGTCACTTCAATTTCATTGGACCATACTTTTTTTTTAATGCTTGACTTCATTGGTTATCAAATGTTGTATATGTTATAAGAAACACCCACCAACATTTATTGCAGCAATATTGTACAACTTTAAACTTTTAAAACAAGCAAACTTGTGAAGAATCATTCAGTCAACAACAAGAAGTTATTAACATATTTTCCTAATAAATGTAAAGCTGCTAAAACAACTAGAAACTTTTCATTTTCTCATAAAATTTTATTTCTTTTAAAGTATAAAAGTTGCTTATCAATGGGGTTCTGAGTCCGCTTTACTTCACCATATAGTAACCTAAATTAATTTAGATATGTGAATAATATTTTGACATTTCGTCGAATTTATTATCCGATATCATACATAAATATTGAAACATAAGAGTTGATTATTTTTGGCAAAGAAAGAAATGTAAAACTAAGGTTTCAATCCTAAAGTACATTTTCCCTTTTTTATCCTTTTTTTATGTTTAGGGGGGGGGGGCAACACACACGTGCTAAATTGGTGCTTCTCAACCTTTTCCAATATCATTCACCCTTATAAGTTGTTCACAACAGCTTACCTCCTTCACTTCGAAAAAAGACAAAAAGTACTAAATGAAAATGCAAAATTCTTTATTATGACTTAAATATACATCAAACTAGAACTAGAGTTAATACAACACAAAATAAACAAAAAATAAATGTATTTTTCAAACTACAACTAGAATAAATAATAATAACTAATGACTTTTTTTGCTCTTGAATTTGGTTTATACTTGATAATACTCATTCACCCTGATTCTGATCTCATTAAACCCTGAGTGAACTATTCACCCAGTTGAGAAGCACTGTACTAGCTAATGAAATCGATAAGGTATATATTTAAAAATTTTCTCCATTTTTGCGGTAAGATTTTTGCTTGAGGTTGCCAAGGCAAGTTACTGAGAAAGCACGTACAACGATTTTTACACATACACAAAACTAGCGACACAAACTTTTTACCCCTTAATTGTCATAGCCAAAGCTAAGCGTAAATTTGGTTTTGTCTAACGTTTATGATATCATATATACATTCAAAATCTGAATTTCATAAGAATGTAAACGTAAAATTGTCCTGCAAAACTATATAAATATATATTGTTATTATTGTAATGATATTTACACGTCATTCAACAACTGCTTCTACCTTTGGCTCAAATAAATAACTACAGTCTTAGAATATAATATATCAGTTATATTTGTAATACAATTAACTACCCCTCCCCCCCCCCCTATGAGGAGCATTCCTTCTCTAAACACACGTGCATTTGCTCACCAGTTAAACAATGTGATTTTTGCCCAGTAGAATTTTACTTGTATTGTATGAAATGGCATGTTTATAATAATCAAGAAAACTTTGTTGTGAGACTCTAGTAAATACTAAAAATATAACAATATACTACTGATTTTTTAATAAAAAGTTATATACTACTAAGGACATTTTATGCAATATGTTGTTCTTGTTTGCTAATTTGTTACCACGGGATATGTCATATGACTACCTAAGAAAACATCGTTCATGAGAACTTTCTGCGATAAACTTTGAAAGAATTTCGAACAGAATGTTCACTAAGCGTTACTCTTTAAGTGCAAGCAGGCAATCGCTTATGGCAGTGGTGGAATGTTTCCCTCAAAATGTTTTGTTAACGAATCATAAGTCATTACGAGGAAAACAAACAGCAACTGCAATAATACTTATCGGTTATTTAACTGTCAATCTGAATTCCAAATTTCCACTGCTAAGATATATGCTATTAGTAATCTTAAGTCAAACATTTGCAAATGCAATATGTACAAGTAACCTGATCAAAGTTCTTTAATATTATCAATTTTCAAAATTTGCAGAGCGTTGAGACCACATTTTAAAATAACGACTAAATTCTGTAAAATGTAATTTATCTAAATAAACTCTTTTTTTTTTTAAAGACTCTGTACTTTCATCTTTAAGAAATATGATGCCTGTAAATCACAAAAATGTTTTGCAAACATCATCAACCTTCAAAAATGTTGCACGTTTAAAAACAGTATATGCTGGTGTCTGGCCATGTCCATTTGGCTTATCAAATCGTCCGATACACGAATGTTTAAATGGACATTCTCATGCTTCTGACAAATTTGATACTAAAAAAAAAAAACACCCACAGCAGAGCAAGATATCACCACATACAGTACACAAGCTGTATCACCATGTGATAGTTTTCTATACAGAAAGATAAAACAAAAAGTTTCTTATGAATCAATCTAAACGCCTTTGTAAAACTTTTAACAGTTCTGTATCTGGCTTGAACCTACTTCTAATAATCTTTGGTAGGAACCAACTTATTAATTATTATGCGTTATACTTTTTATATTCATATACACTTTCACTAAAATTGCAATACAATTTTGGTAAAATATTTTATTCGTGTTTTCTCTTTCGAAACACTACGATAGTTTTATATTTAAATAGGTTCGCATTTCTAAGCATATATGTTAAATAATCAACATATTTTGAATCTGTTAACAGGATTTGTAGCTATAATACACATTTATAATCATGCTAATTCTCTATTATTATTACTCTCTTTATATATTCTCGAGCAAATGAATTACATTTGTATTTCCGAAAAAGTATCATAATTGACCTAAACATTTTGATATGTATTTAATGTATTTTCTCCAAGTACTCGAAGTTGTTTATTTTTGACATTCTATCACATTAAATTGTTCAAGCTGGATTTTCCAATGTTATATTATACTTGGCTTCTCTCCACGCTATGTAATTTTGTTGAACTACTGTTTTCGTGTGTTATTGTGATTTAAATTTCATACAATACTTGTAGTGTGTGACACTGTGAACTTTAAAAAAAAAAGTGTGTGCTGAAATATTCTGGACACCATTTCAAATAAAGTTCTTTACTATTTTCTGGCAATTAATTGATGAAATATAGAAATACGTCACACTTGTTACACTTTTATGGAATGCACTTATCATCCCCCCCCCCTCCTCAGATACGAAATGGTTTCAGGAGTTCTTATGATGAAATTAGTTTCTCTAATCCCCACCAGGCTGAAAGACGTTTAACTAATGATTCTCTCTTTATATATAAGACGATTTTGCCAAGAATGTTGTTAAACTTTCTCTGAAATGTATGTTTGAATAATCATGTGATTTTTGACCAGTCTTTTATAACTGTTATTACAGCAAATTGACGTAAATATTTCTGCTTAACGCAAAGCTACAAAATGGGCTATATATGCTGCGTCCTCCACGAGTATCACGAGTGTCATTTTGCACCATTATGTCATATTTTGTATTTAACAAAACTGTCATGTGAACTTATCCATATTTGGACACCCAAAAGTACGTACGACCTAGTATATTAGTCTTTCCTTTCTATATTATGTTATAAATTGAGCAAAAACTCTTAATTAAAAGCATTTATCCCAAAAATATGTATGATCTATCAGTCTCTTCGATCTTAACGATGTCATGTCATTAATGTCACCATATAAATTCATGCTAGCGATAATCAACATACCAATAATCAATATAATAATTAAAATTAATAACAGAACACAATGAACTGCAAAACGCTGTCAATTTTACTGCTATTTTTTAATAACAGGTGTGTCTTTTTACCGATCATATTGAACAACTATCACTTTTATTTTCAGCAAATCAATGTCATGTCAATTCCAGTTCAAGGTACCTTTTATCAATTTCCGTGCGAAACTTTGGTTACTAATAATTTAGCTCGAGCTGTGGAACGTCAGTATGACACACAGAGGCAAACCCTATCAAAGAAAAAGTTGCATCGGGAACATTAAACCCGGAAGTATTTGGGATAACACAAATTTGTTTGTTGTTAAACGCAAAACTACAGAATTAACTATCTGTGCTCTGTCCATCGGGGTTATCGAAACCCGATTTTTAGACATAAAAAACACAAAATATTGTGTAGCTTTTAAAGAACAACAACAAAATTAAACGGAACAAACTGTTAGAAGTCTTGATATTGGAGAAACTAATTTTGTCACATTCGTGTGTCCTCTTGAGTCTTACGTTGCCACGTTGAAAACAACATGAGGCTGAAGAGGACACACGAATGTGTTGAAACTAGTTTCTCCAAAATCAGTACTTCTGTCAGCTTCTTCCTTTTCATTTTTCTTGTTGTTCCAGGTTTTTAATGTTATAAACCCTCAAACTAACCACTGAGCCACGAGGGAAAAATAACAGCACAGATAGAAGTCTGCCGCATTGCGCTTTCCCAAAAATAGTGAGTGGATATATCTATTCTCCAGTCTGGTCTGCATTTTAAATTTGAATGCTAGAGGCTACTAAGTAAAGTTCATAAATTCGACACAAGTTTTGAGGCTTTTTTGTCTTATTCTAATTTTTTTTCTCGAATTATTGGTTTTATTAAAGAACACGAAAATTTGATGTGTTTCATTAAGATTTAATTTTAGTAAAATGTCTGTTGAATTCTCGCGCAAAACTAATAAAGGAATATTTGTGCTAGGCCGTAACTAATTTTTGAAGTGATAGACTAGAAGGAAGGAAAATATTCAACATTACTCACCACCAACCCTTGCGATGCTCAAATCGAAGAGTGGGATCTGTTCGTCATTCTTGTAATCCCATGGCCCTAAAAGTGTTGAGCCATTTTATTATCTTTCTTCCTTTTTTGCGGTAAAGGAACACAAACCATGGATCAAAAGTCCGTCACATTAACCACCAAGCCATTAGGATCTTTGTTCGTCGAGTTATTATTCGAATAAAGTGGAACTTCATGGAAGAGAATCTTCTCACGAGAAATTCAAATATAGATACTTTCTACTTTAGAAGATAAATACCGTATTTGTTGGAAAATATTTCAAAATGTATATGATTCAAGACAACTCGTAGGATACAACAGCTATGATTTTTACACTAATAAAATCAAACAATTTTACTTTATTCCATTCAATTTATAACATATTTTTCCATGTTGTAATATAACTCTATACAGAATCTAATAAATCTATTAGAATTACATCCTTTATAGTCTTTTATGCCTTTTTGGAAGTAAGCGTATCAATAAGTCCTGAATTTTGCAAAATATATTAAATATTTATATTTAAAATATAAATAAAATAAACATACATTGCATGTATTGTTTTCACTAAAGTTTTTTTTTTTTTGCTTTACATGCTCTGTCACTCCCTAAATTTGTAATCTGAGAATGAAAAGCTTCTTATTCATAAGTTAGACGAATTGAAAGTTACAAGAAAAGTTGTTTTTAAAACTGGATCGGTTAAACGAACGAGTATTCAATTTCTTTCACATTTCTCGTTTGTTCCCACAGAACATTGCACATACCTGGCTGAGAAAAAGTTATTTGCCTTTCTCTACAGAATCTGAGTGGCTATATATATATATATAATGGTAATAGCTTTCTTTGTTTCGTATTTTTGGGTGATAAACCAGAGGGCAGGCACCTTATTAGTGCAAAAATTGAATAAATATTAAATCATGGTTAGAATGCACTGTGCTTTATAAGGGACTTGACTGTCACTTTTATATCGCACCCACGGCCCCATCATGAGGATCGCGATTTTACGGCATCGGGACACAAACCTTGAACCCTCGGATTCACAGTCCAGCACGTTAGTTACTGGGCTATGCGCGGTCTAATGGTGAAAGCAGACTTTGTCCTGTTAAAGTAAAATATGTTTTAATTAAGTTGGATGAAAATCAACCGTGAGTTCAAAAAGTTAAATCTCGAGGAATCATTTCTCACAAAGCTTTCAAGTTAGTCTTCAATATTAAGAGTAACTATCGTTAACTGTTTTGTTGATACTTCGCGATTCCGCCGCAATGTCATGAACACAATAGCTCCAGCAGGTGTTAAATATATAAAATAGAATAAAAGTATATTTATTCTTATTATGGTATGTAAACTGCTACCTGCTAGTGGGACTCCTAATCATAAATGGAAAAATATGGAAATATACAATACAGATATTAACTATTGCATCCATGACACGAGCTTCTCGTGTTAAGTATACACAAAATGGAGTCAATATTATTTCACTCAAATAAATGTTGATATGTTATTTCGTATAACAATACGTTTTTACATTTAAAATGCGTGAAACTGAGGTGACTGCAGCTAACCATTTCTGATATAAATCAATTTATTAAAATGAACAATTTCTCATTTTACTCATGTCTCAAAATCCCCCGTCTTATAGACATTGTAACTCTAACTTATTTATTTGCTTGTCTCACATCTTAACCCTTTTTTTCTTGAACCCAGGGTACTTCAAAGTCGTATTGTTTCATGTAGATGGTCATGAATATATTCTGCGAAACTACTAGCGGATAGTGGTTTCAACAAAACAAAATATTTCTACAAAAAATTGTAACAAATGTTCAAAAGACAAAAATATATATATATATTTTGAACTATAAAAGAAAAAAAGTAGAAACTTATAATATTTTTAACGATAATGTAATTTCCTTATTAAAAAGAAGAATCAGGATGTCAAGAAAATCAATCATGGTCAGGGTTTGAATCTTAGCCGGGTTCCTAACAGTGATTTGAAGCCGATATTTGTTTTGTTTTTTCTGTTTTATCAATTGAGTTAACAGAACTACAGTTTCAGCCATCTCTCAGTTAAAATTAATACATTTACCATGGCACCTAGTAACTGGTGATATTTATTTTTGACCTTCAAATCAAAAGCAATAAGTACACTTGAAACACCGTTAAAAACATGTAATCTTCACTGTACAAAACACTTAAAGGATTATCGAAATCTATCTATTTCAATTATGACAAGGCAACACCACAGTTATAGAAAATGAAAACCGCTCCATTAGTTCTTTCGTTCGATTTTATGTAAATCATGAATATGATGATATGTCATATGATCTGAAATGGAAATGACTGGTCTTTCAGCTTGTTTGTTTGTTTTTGGAATTTTGCGCAAAGCTACACGAGGGCTATCTGCGCTAGCCGTC
>NW_013665749.1:627496-633331 GCF_000517525.1 Limulus polyphemus
GTGGGATTGACCGTCACATTATAACGCCCCCACGGCTGAAAGGGCGAGCATGTTTGGTGGGATGCGGATTCGAACCCGCGACCCTCAGATTGTGAGTCGAGCGCCTTATCCACCTGGCCATGCCGGGCCCCGGTCTTTCAGCTCACGTTCTAAAATGTGCATATGGTAGAAATGACTTTAGATATTTACGGTTCATGACACATCACTTCATGGGCGCCCACATAAAGGGGCAAGAGGGTCACTTGACCCCCCTGGATTTTCAAAAGAAAAGATTTACTAGATATGTAAAATTCTTCTTCTTCTATGCTATTGGAAAATCATAAGGTATTTGTAATTACAGGGGTATTGATCCCCTAATTATTTTTTTTTCTGCGGGAGCCCTTGCATCACTTCATTATATTGAATAGTCATAATCAACAACAAGAGAAGTCTGGTACCAATATTGTACGCCTAAAATCAAAGTGTTGAAAAAGTTCTGAGGAACCACTAAAAAGCTGTTTCCAATCATATTTAGTGTCTAATGTCATTTGAAAATATTTCATGCATGTCCTAAGAGCATCACATATAGTGGGACTGAAGTCTAAGTGAACGCACACGCCAGCCTATTTGGTTAGTCTTTTCTTATTTGTAGAATGTGTTAAATAGAGTAGCATGGTGGGAGATGGGGCTATTATCCACTAGGCAGAAGTCAGAGCCAAATGAACCAGTATATGGTAGTACAAAGGGTCGTACAATGAGGACCCTATAAAGTGTAACATTAATTTGCAAGATATAGATGCAGGCAAGTTTATTCAACGCTTATTGTTGTTCTCACCATATTTCTACCATTGTCAGATGCCTCATGTTTTTGTGCGAAAATATGGTTGGATCTGGTTCTAGATACTCTCTCCAAATGAATACATGCTTGTCATCTGGCTGCTGGGCAAAGCGCAATTCATATATAAAAAATATTTTTGTTCCAAAGTCGTTATTTTATTGGGAGTGTTCTTGGTACCATTGCAGGTGAGAGAAATTCACATCATTAGGTCTCTGATATACAGGGAGACCTTGCGCTAACTATATCTATACTGACATGATGTCCAGTTGCGACTGAAGACATCTGATTCAGTTTTGGAGCATTTACCCTACAATTAAAGTGTGAAAGATTTGACAGATCATCTGCATATATTGTCGATATTTACTTCGTCCAGATGACTGAACAATTGTACCATTGGGTTATAAGTGATTATATCTTCTGCTGACGCCCATTTGAGATGCTTGTAGCCAATTTGCAACGACCTGCTGTAACTTTTATTTCTCTGGTGGCTCTCCATGTGACTGATACAACTAAATATCTTTCTTTAAAATCTAGCAATGGTTCTTGAATAGTGTGGTGCACTATAAATTTAATGACACATTTGAAAACGAAGACCAAGAAAAGATTGTTTAAGATCACTGTATATTAAAATGATCTTAATATGCAAATCAGCAACTCACATGATAATCACATCTAATATAAAGTCGTGATGGAAGGAAATGGTTTAGAATTACATTTTATTTATTTTTTCTTTGTTTTTAATTTTGCGCTAAGCTACACGAGGGTTATCTGCGCTAGCCGTTCCTAATTTAGCAGTTAAAGACTAGAGAAAAGGCAGCTAATTATCACCACCCACCACCAATTAATAGGCTACTCTTTTACCAACGAATAGTGGGATTGGCCGTCACATCATAGCGCCTCCCTGAAAGGGCGAGCATGTTTGTTGAGACGGGGATTCGAACCTGCGATCCTCAGGTTGCGAGTCGAGCTTCTTAACCATCTGCCATGTACATTTTGACATTATTTGTCATTTTGTAGGTAATTTGATGCTCCCGAAAATTGATCATTTCTGGGAATGGTAGGTAACAGCTTTTTCCGACCCAAAATAGTCGCATACTCATAAGTCCGTTGCCAGGTTTACTGTGTCTCTGGTGCAAAGATTTATTATTAGATACCTTAAATCTTAGTTCAGTTTTATAGAAAATATAAAACGAACGATATTGAAAACAAATATACATAAATGATCAAAAATGATAATTATATACATAATTAAAAACAGATTTATATTGAAATGTTTTGTTTTTTTTGGCCCATTATGATTGAGTCTCCTGATGCATCGGTAGGTGCACTCAGATCATAAAGATATGTTCAGATCGGGGGTTTAGAATTTGTAAGGAGATGATATTATTTGTATATAACGACATTGGAAACAAATAAATATGGATGGTCTTGGGACACCAGGACCATACAGAAAATGACCTGAAACAAGTCTTACCCCAGCGGTGGTAAGCAAAGTGCAACATCTTGTAACACGTAAGAATTCACTAAAGGTCAATGGCAAAAACTGTTAACGTGCCCCAGGCAACAATACATAATATAATCAAGACGAATGACCGTCTGGGAAGAAAGCTAAAACAATATGAATTCATCAAAATAAGTCTTCCAGTCATACCACAAGTAGTTACAGAATTAAACCTGGTATTCATGTTATTCCATTCGAAGACATGTCAGTCAAGTCGCCGAACGCAACGTCTATGAATTTCTGTGCAATTGAGTTCTTGAAACAGGCGCCGTAAAGCCACTATTTTTGTACACTAGATGGATTATGGAGAAGCAGCAGGGAGGAGTGGTGACCTTTAGATATCACAGCCTTATGGCGGAGCCTTTTGCAATGGAAATTACGTTGCGAAGCTATTGTCAAAACACGTGGTCGTCAAATAGAGCATGACAGGACGTAGCAACGTGAACTGTAACGATGTGGTGAGGCTCCAAAATAGTTTTATATAACGTACTCAACTCTCTGTAGAATAGGCTGAATGAGCACACATTTGCGCTTCATATCGCATGTATGATAATCATATGCCTGATTTGCACAACAATAAACTGAAAGGGATGATGTCTATATTTTGTAACAGTGGTTTTACGTTGTCAGAGTCATGATATGAAAAATCCCAGTTTCCCTTTACTGTTTGTACAATGTATGGACCTGAAATACCTTCATAAGGATATAACTACTTGCTCGTTACTTTTTATTGTAACGTTCAATGCATTCTTTTACAAATCACATAGAAATAAGTTAATCTGTACATATAAAAATACAAGTAACTAAACTTTCACATACAAAAAAAAAAAGGTTTTTAGGTGACACATTTATATCTTTTGGACAATTCACTCAGTTATTCATAAATATTTTCTTTGCTCTTTTAATATCTATTTTACACTAAAAAAATCTGCTGAACGTTAAGAAATTCATCGGTAGTTGTATGAAATGATATTAAAGATTAATTAAAATAATTTTATGATGCAAGAGAGAAAACCACCAAATAAATTAGAGTTTGAAAGAAGTTATAATTCAACGTGGGCTAAACGGCCAGGTCAGAGTTCACACCCACTCAAGACTCCAACACAGCTATCCTGTTGACCAGAGGGAGGGAGGGAAACCAATCAGTCACATTCACTGCCTATAGAGCCATTATTTGCCGAATGGCGAGATTGACTGTCAATGTTATAATGCACACACACACACACACACAGCTGAAAAATATGAAACGTGTTCGGCGGTATATCGCGGCTCGAACTCTGCTGCTCGGAAGGTCCAAGGTTCGAGCCATGATATGCTGCTAAACATGCTTAACACATTCACTTGTGGGGCGTCAAACCGGTGACAATAAATCATGCTATTCAGCTAAGAACGGACTAGGTGTCTGGTTTCAGGAAGTTATTGCCTTTCATTTAATCAGAAGATCCAAACTGAGGACCGAGCATGGCCTAAAGGTTATTGTCGGACTTTACGTCTTTTTACTGAAAAAAAAAGAAAGAAATCGCGCTCCGCACTTTGTGGCCGTAGGTGTGTTATAAGAGTGACGATCAACTCCCACTATTCGTTCAAACAGAGTAGCGCAAGAATTGGCGGTGGGTGCGGTTGACTACCTATCTTTCATCTAGTCTTCAATTTCAAAATGAGGGACCGCTAGTGCAGATAACCCTTAAGTAACTTTGCGCGAATATCTGACAATAAAAACTAAATTAGGGTTGGCTATGTTCGAGCCTTGAGCTCTCTGACTTGGCCGTTTAGTGCACGTGTCGCATAAAACATCGTTCAGATTGAAAATACTAAACACTGGTTTCTGTTGAACGAAACTATAACACAAAAATTTATTAAGAGTAAAAAAACTTAAAAAACCGATGTTTTTGTCACAATGAAAAGTAAAACATTTATCATTACTTACAGCCGACTAGTTTCGGTAACACAGTTACCATCAGCAGGGCTATGTTACCGAAACTAGTCGGTTGTAAGTAATGATATATATTTTACCTTTCATCGTGCCAAAGCACATCTGTTTTTGTGTTTTCTACTCTCCATATAGCAATGCAATGTGTCTGAAAAGAAATTATAGAGAAATTTACCGAAAATTAAGATTTTGAGAATAAACTGAGACTAGGATTGTTTGTTTGAATTTATGCACAAAGCTACACAATGGGCTATCTGTGCTCTGCCCACCACGGGTATCGAAACCCGGTTTCTAGCGTTGTAAGTCCGCAGACATACCGCTGTGCTACTGGGGGGCTGAGACTAGGAAAATATTGATATATATACCATACACTGAAGGAAAAACTCTAGGGAAAATGTTTGAAATTAAGTCGTAATGAATAAACTATGGCATAGAAACGTTTACAAAAGACATTTTTGTTTTATACGTAAATCCGCGCAAAGCTGCAAAGTGGTTATCTGCGCTAGCCGTCCCTGACTGATAGACTAGGAAAGGGCAGCTAGTTAACAGCAAAAACCGCTTCATCTTGGGCTGCTTTAGTCGAAAAGTAGAATTTGGCAGTCACTCTAATAACGCACTCACGGCCTCAAAGCTCCAAGCTAGTTTTTCCGGCAAGGTGACGCGAACCAGGGATTCACAGTTCGGTTCGCCAACTACGAAGCCACATCCAATCCCATTAAACAAATAGAGAAAACTTTTAAAAAGTATATTCTGAATGACGAACTACGATAAGAAAATGTTTGTAAACTAAATTTGAAAGAATAAACTAAGGCACAGAAGATATTGGATGACGAAATTCCGAATAAGTACGCTGCACCCTATATGTGTGTATATGAGAAACACGTTATATAAGCTGAAACTAACTCTCAAGTGAAACAGGACTGAGTGATGTATGTGTGTGTCCAAAGAATTACAGTTTTAGTAATAAACGTATACATGCACGAGAATTTTTTGTTATACTAATAGTGACTGTTCTCATGGTAACAGATAATAAAAGACTGAGTACTAAACAAAATATATTATAAATGAAGCTCTGCGTAGTAATAATCATGAAAGAGATAATTATGTAGTTATAATTTTTAATTTGAACACTCACAAACAGTGCGTTATAGTGACTCTACAAGAGAGATAACCCCATCATAACATATTACTTCACTCCACATTAACTTTTTCAGACTATAGATCCCGACAAAATCTACACGAGAAACAGTGACAACCGTAGTTCTTAATTGGCTCTTTTTTTATAGATGGGATCTTGTCAGTTTTTTCCCTGTTCTATACGATGATGACTGTGGTGTTTTTTACTTTAGTTTTGTAATCATATACATGGTTTTCCTTAGCAATACCACTAAGATGTATAATATGTGCTTAGAGAGAATGCGGCAACAAACTCTGCGTATACATTTTTTTCTTTTTAATATTAAGTCGAGTAAAAGGAAATTATATAGCTTCGAATCACCCAGTTCCGTATACATATACATTATTACTATTATATAAATTGTTACATCCATTTGAGGCTCAGCATATACTTTAACCATTGTGATCATT
>NW_013665749.1:633909-635884 GCF_000517525.1 Limulus polyphemus
ACTTTTTAGCTGCAGCGGCATTGTTCTACCGAGGGACATCAACTTTAATAATATGGTTTATAAACCCATAATAAAGAGACATTTTTCATAACATCTGTTATTAATAGACTTAAGTTTTTGAACTCACTTTTTAGCTGCAGCGGCATTGTTCTACCGAGGGACATCAACTTTAATAATATGGTTTATAAACCCATAATAAAGAGACATTTTTCATAACATCTGTTATTAATAGACTTAAGTTTTTGAACTCACTTTTTAGCTGCAGCGGCATTGTTCTACCGAGGGACATCAACTTTAATAATATGGTTTATAAACCCATAATAAAGAGACATTTTTCATAACATCTGTTATTAATAGACTTAAGTTTTTGAACTCACTTTTTAGCTGCAGCGGAAGTATAAAGGTGTAAAAGAGTTACAGCATATACACACATATATATATACAGCATAACAAAATTGTTCAGGGGGATTAATTAAGACTTTCTTTACTTGAAGGTTCATATTAAACTTTCATTGAGCAAATAAGGTCTGCTAAGAACTCATGGGGCTTGGAGAAAAACTTAAAATTTGATGAATCATAAAAATCAATGTAATTTTTATAGTGCTTAATAGTCTCTTTCTTTAACCCATACTTATAGTTCTCACAAATGTCTGATTTTCGCGTCGATTACTATATGTCAGAATTAATATCAGTCAAAGTTATTCGGAAAGATGAGTTCGTTGTAATATTTACTTAACCATTCAAAATTTGTGGAAAATAACACCACTCACATTTTTATTCTATATAGGGTTGAAAATCAAATGGCTTGAAAAAATTCGGTACACAAAGTAATATTAATTACTGCAAAAACACAACGTTGAAATAGAAACAAATTTATTTTCTCTAGCAACGTTTCGAGTAACTGATCTTTTTTAGACTTAATATGACTTAAATAGACTTAAGCTTGAAAAAGTAGCCAGATAAAATAAATTTGTTTTTATTATACTAATTTTATTTTCTGTATTAATCTCCCAGTGTTGTGCGTTCGGATTCATTTCTTCTGAAAAAAGCACACTGGCTGTTATTGTTGATCAGTGAACAAGAATTTTTAATATGAGTGCAAGCTGACTGTTTGAAAGACTGAAAATAATTCAGCAGTGCAAGGAAGCTTAATACTATAAGCTAAGTAAATTTATTTTTGTTTACACAAAGATAATCACTGTTTTTCTACAAGTCTGTAACAACATTTTTGTCATTGTTTCTTTCAAATCTCCCAACTGTTTGAAGACAAACAACCTTTCAAATAATAATAAGGTAATGCATTAAGACATATTTTGAACAGTCAGTAAAATAACAATTTTTAGGAAAAAGTTATTGGATTGAAAATTAATATTTATCTATCTCTTATGCTAATTTTTGATCTTTCTATAATTCTGTTTTCGTGCTCGTTTATATCCCTTCCTTATGTATCATAATATCATAATCCTGTGCTTTAATCTCAGTTAGATTATACATCTTATCAATACCTTCTGATCGAAGCAAGCTATGTCTACATACTTACACAGGTCGGAACAAGCCATTAACTTATAATGAGTAACGTAGCTGTTAGAATATACCGGTCTAACTAGGATTATGCAAAATGTCTTAAAACGAAATCTTATAATGATTAGAATGTACTGATTCATCAGATGGGTACTCTTGGTCGCTTGAATGGCAGCAAAATCAGAATAAAAAAAACATCGTTTGTTTGTTGTTAAGCACAAAGCTATTCAATGGGGCGTGCTGTGTTCATCACAAGTATCAAAACCCGGTTTTTAGCGCTATAAGTCTTCAGACTTATCGATGAGCCACTGGGGGCAAAACACAAACTACAAAATCAAAAGGTATATTGTATTGATAAGTTGTTTTCATCTTACAAAAGAAAACAGGTTCTTTTGTTTGTTCGTTTTAGTGCAAAGCTACACAATGGGCTATATAGGAAGAAACAGCTAGTTGT
>NW_013665749.1:636326-639143 GCF_000517525.1 Limulus polyphemus
GATAAGTTGTTTTCATCTTACAAAAGAAAACAGGTTCTTTTGTTTGTTCGTTTTAGTGCAAAGCTACACAATAGGATATTTATGCTCTGCCCACAGAGGGTATCAAATTCCGATTTTCAGTGTTAAAGCCCTCAGACTTACTGCTGAGACACCGGGGGCATTCTTCATCGTTATTATTTCATAATTATTAATTTTTACACTTATGAAGATTATTTTGCATTGCTACCTCAAAATATAGTTTTAGGACTAATATAAATTTCCTAAACTTGATGTGTTTCATGAGACATAATTGGAATTATGGCCGAAAAGGTCTTTAACAGCGAAGCTACCAAATTAGTGATTAAATACATTCTAATCATCATAGGTTTTGCCTTTCTTGTGTGTCGATTTATTATATTATGTATTTTTAATCAGTTTGTTGTATAGAAATGATTTCATTAATTAATAAGTTACTTCATAGCTTTGAACTGTGTAACTAGCTTTCTTTTGCTCGAAAGTTATCAATAATATAAAAAACACCATGTTTTTGATTATACAAATGTCACCAGTTTTTTAACATCATAACACTTTAAGGAACTCGTAATGCAATAGCACAGAAAACATTCTTGGCACCATGCCAGGAGGTCGACATCTGCCTTAGGTTCTCAATGCTATGGTTGGCTGGTAACCAAGGTTCGGAGAGCGGAATGGCTTCTGTCCATTTTTCACTTGGTCCTAAGGCTCTCCTGGGAAGGAGGGCACATGATTCAACAACGTATGGAAAGCGCATAAGGTAAGAACTGATCTCTCTCTCTCTATTTTTCTTTAATTATCTGACACGGCGGAATGAGCCTCTCACTTTAGGAGATTTTGTTTCAGTGAATAAATAGTATTGTTAAGGTGTGGTTTGGATAAGTAGAAGATTCATCTAGATACACTTTGAAAACAGAATGGGTTGAAAGAACTTACAATAAAGAAAATAAAATGACACTAGCATATGTAGTTAATATTCAGATTAAACATTAAAAAGAATCATTAAGAGGGATTTCTTTTTCCAACACCTTATTTTACACGTAATTATATAATATATACAAGATACTAACATATCATCCAGCTAGCCTGTTTTTGGCTGAGCTGCGTTTTTACCTATTAACGATAACCTTTTTTTTTAAATATTGCTTGACCTCAAGGCCATTCTCAATAACTATATGAAATACTGAGAAAACAAAACTAGCCTTTTCAGAAAATGCTAGCGTATTTACAAAATAGTCCTCCGTGAGTCAGCAGTAAGTTTACAAATTTATAACGTTAAAATCCGGTGTTCGATTCCCTGCTGTGTACAGAGCGCAGATAGCTCATGGTGTAGCTTTGTGCTAAAACAAAAATCTCCCTTGTGGCTCAGCGATAAAGCTGAGGACTTATGATACTAAAAAATAAGATTTCGATACCCGTAGCGGGCACACCACAGATAGACCATCGTGTAGCTTTGCTCTTAACAACAAACAATAAAACAACATCGGAATTTAAAAAAATATCAAGAAATATAATTATTAATTTAAAAAATTATAATATTGTTGTGATCACTAAACGATATTTGTTTTCAATAATATTATAGCTATGAAATTGAACATTTTTTTTCTCTGTCGGATATATTATTGTATTGGTTGTCGCGAGATTAGAATATCAATGTCTTATAAATAATTTAAATTCAAACGTCACATGAAACGATGCAATGAAATTATTACGTTTTTTCTCTCGTGAAACGTCCATATTTCAAGTATTGTTAATAACTTAAGCATGATGAAAAAATAATGTTAATCGCATAATGAATACTAGTTGATGTACCCATTCAACGCACGCGGAAGAAATTGAGACTCCCTAGGGTTGACATAAGGTGCAGATTAGACCCCCCCCCTCCTCATGTCATATAATGAAAATAATTTTCCATCACTTTTGTCGAATTTACGTACCGCGTAACAGAAAAAAAAAAAGTTTGACGTCATACAAAGTGCAAACATATGGCATGATTCATATTTTAAAATACTAAATTTTAAAGATATTAAACAAAAAGTTAAAGAAGTCATAATTTACTTTGAGAAACCTTAATATAAACAGGGGAAAAAAGAAGCTTCTTTGGAATGGGCGAGGAAACTGAATCAGGGTGACGTCAGGATACTATTTAAGGCGTTGGCATACTTCCGCATTACCGAACCTGTGGAGGAATTCTAGTTATCTGTATCAGAAAGAATAAAGGCGTGCCAGTGTTAACTAAAGGTTGTCGAGCCTAACAAATCGCACCCTTCCTTCATCATACACTGAAAGGGAGGAAGGGACAATATCGCGGTGAATTATAACTTAACCCCCATAGAAATACACTTAAGAGAATCGTTTCCATGTTGTCTGTTGTTTTCTTAAATGGGGTACATGACGTAACCAGGGGAGGTCGGGGGATGCTCGAACGACTACCTCAATTATAGTATTTTGGCACTTGTGTATAAAGTTAAAATCATAAATAATATTCAACGTTAAACTGGTACACAATTAATAACATTTTATTTAGACGTATTTATGTCCTTCAAAAAGTTGACGACTCTATATGTTTCGACGTTACATATTACGTTGAATATTATTTATGATTTTGACTACCTCAATGTTCCAAAAAGTCTAAAAGGTGCATTAGCTTCTAATTTTTTAAATATAATAAATACCGGACTTTCATGTAAATCACTTAAAATATTTATGTAGAGGAAACGATTCATATTCATTCGGTTTTGAATTTCGCGCAAAGCTACACGAGGGCTATCTGCGCTAGCCGTCCCTAATTTAGCAGTGTAAGAC
>NW_013665749.1:639745-648835 GCF_000517525.1 Limulus polyphemus
CGCTGTTCATTCGGACAAAGAAACCCCCATTCTATAGTGTTCGCTACGCTCCTGGGGTTTTTGAGGAAAAATAAGTAATTCAAATCAAATCGCTCTTCATATGTGTTAAACATAGCAAGCAGTGGCTAAAGTTTTACATTCGTTTTATATATACAGACATTTATAAGTTTTCTAAGTCCGTCCATGCGTATATTACCTTATTAGTCATGGTAATGATTTTGGTTTAAGGACAAAAAATTAAGGAATGTAAAAAAAAAAGCTGTCTATTTTCTTTTTTCTTCTGACAAAGAATGGCATAAAAATATACGTAATAAACTGGATGAAACTCCCAAGTAAAACAGTGAGTGGCCAGTATATCGTTACTCAGCAGGGAGACAAAAATATCAAAATTCAAATCTTTCAAAAAATTGCTTTACAAGACAAATAATAGTTCAGATAGACGAACGAATAACGGCGTTTCTCCTCAAATCTAATGTACTTAAACGGGGGTGGGTGCGGACTAGTGGAAAGTGTATCAGGCTGCGGGTTGATGGGGTTCGAGACGTGACGACTGCTGCTGCTAATTTCTGTCTTTAGGAGTCTTTGGTCTGCCCACGTGAGCATAAGGTGTCGTTCATGTTGAATATTTCCAATTTTATATTTAACGGGAAGGAAGAACGTTATCATTATTCCCCCCCCCGATTTCATAACCTGGATAATAGTGTAGGCATATGTCTCGCTCACGAATAAAACGAAGAACAGATAATTTGAAAATGATGAAAAATTGATGTTTCACTTCTTCTAAGGCCTGGAACTGAAGTATCTAAAGCTTAGTGTTTGTCACAATGATATGATTACATTAATATGAGCTCTGGTGATTTCATGTTTGTGTGTGTGTGTTTGTATATGCATGTGGTAAAAAGTAAAATAAATAAAAACGAAAACAGCAATATCGAAAAGCAACATAGCGGAAATGTGGGATTATAGTAAAACCCATTTTTGAACTAGCATACTATTATTTTGATTGCAGCAATAACGGAAAGTGTATAGTACTTAATTAACAAATTCACACAATACAGAAAGTTGTTCATTTCCAAGGCCAACAAGGCTAAAGTATGAAAAAAGTAGCTTTTTGGTATATTCATTCGTTGACCTATATTTTCTCTTGGAAGTTATTTTATTGTTAACAAAAAAAAAAAAAACAAAAAAAAAACAGCTGCATAACGAAGTTGAGTTGCGCCATCTGCCTTTCATTTTTAATAATACATTACTACCATTTTAGAAGGATCAACATTAATCCATGAATTATTAGGGTATGCTGTTTACACTTTATACTACTTATTACTAAACTGCCTAGGTAAGCCTTTTATAATTATTTTGATCTTGTAACAACTCTCTACAGGTGGAGGTTGGGTGTTTTATAAATGTAAAAATTAAGGGTTATTTTTAATAACAAATAAATTTCTTATTGATGGTTTTAGGGCAGTGACTACCATACCCACAGTTGGCTGCGGATGAGAAGTGGTAGTAGGTTGTGGAATGCTATGAGTTAAGGCATCCAACACCTAACCCTTATTTTTTCTTCCTTGCTATCCGTCTTGTTGTTCATCTGCGTTTTTTGGATTATATCTGATAAACGGGATATCCCAAACGCTTTTGGGATCCATCACAACATTTTCTTTTGAAAATCACACCTTTTGTAGTTTATTGACAAATGGTTTAATTCTTATTTTAATTCTTATTGTTTTGATAAATATTATAATTTCGAATTTTGTTGGGAGTGACAATTTTAGTTTTTGAATTTCCCTCTCAATATTTATGTTTAATTTTTCTTGCTGTTTCATCATTGAAACATATAGTGCCGAATTTTCGCCTAAATACTCTTGATGCAACTTACAATATTAGACTAGTTATTTTTATATGGAGTTTAGTTACACCAAAATAAATAAGTAATGCGGATAGAATTTAAATACGCTAAAGTATACTTATGTGACATATTATTATTATTACTAAAATATTTAAGCATTATAATAATCACTAAAACAAGAAAAACAACTTTGTTTGTAATTAAGCACAAAACTACACGATGGGCTATCTGTGCTCTGCCCCACCACAGCTATCGAAAAATTGGGTTTCAATACCCGCGGTGGGCACCACAGATAACTTATTGTGTAGCTTTGCGTTCAACAACAAACAAACAAAGTGCTTTTACCTTTATGGGGACGGCGTGCATTATTTGCTGGCAGTAGCAAGGGGAAAATTGAAATAATTGTCAAACTCGTAAAAGTAGGGAATTAAACAAAACAAAGGATTTTAGAATCCTTCTGGGAAAATATCCAATGAATCCCTAAAAGTTTCATGGTGATAAGAATTCGAGAAGTCGTAAAAAAAACTTCGTCACGGACAGACGGACACAAACCGTTTTATAATACATATGAGCAGGACATCCTGTGATTTCCACGGATTTGCTCTTTCCATGTGAAAAAGCATGGAGTCTGCAATTTGTGGGGGGTTATATTTTTATATTTTTAGTTGCACAACTTATGTTGGGCGTACAATGGAGTTTCTTCTTTATTTCGGGGCTGATAGTGTTGGGATCTCTGCGGTAAGAGATATGTTGGTTCTTTGACAGCTTCACCCAGATGCCTGTTTCTAGATATGCCAAGGAACAGTACAAATAAAATAATAAATTCATAACTTCAATTTGGGAGAAATTAGTTAATATATTTTTTTTCTAATACAGTTTATAAATGGCTGAAATAATTTTGATATACATATAATATTAAAAGAAATATGTTAATAAATATCCTTTTTGAAAAGGTTTACACCATTATATAAAATTGAACGTGTGACGTTTCTGTGGAAGATGACCATGTAAAAATAGAAAGAATTTAAAATGCATTTCCTAAGCACCTTAAAAGTTTTACCATCCAATAAGATGGCCACATAGGTTGTTGTTTTAGCGCAAAACGACTGCTCTCTATCAGCCACGGAAGTCGAACCTCAGATCTTGGTGTTGTAAATCTGTAAACTTACCACTGACACACTATAGGACTTTTCAATAAGAATATGATCGATGTTAAAAGATCCGTCAAATTACGTTGTTCTAGACATTTTCATTAAGAAATATATTAAAATAATTATTTGAAGTATTGCTGTCAGCTGTATTTTTAATGTTGTAATTTGTGTTTTCTCTAGAGAGGGTTTGTTTGTAATTAAGCACAAAGCTACACAATAGGCTACCTGTGCTCTGCCCACCACGGGTGTCGAAACCCTGATTCTAGCGTTGTAAGTCCGCAAACATACCGCTGTGTCCACTGGGGGGGGGGGCTAGAGAGGGATGCGGATTTTAATGATGACGTTAAGATAGGCAAATAAATGTTGTTTTTCTTGTACATTCGAAGTTAAATTATAGACAGTTGTAAGAAAAGTAGTAAGATTTCGAAAATAATATTTTTTTTTCTTCTATCGCGTAAGGATTTATTACAAATCTTGCTGAAGCCAAATTATTATTTCGTTTACCACAATGAACATTTTTATTATTATGTTTGCTAACAAAAATACGAACAAGCTGAAGAAAAGATAAGAACATTGATGTCAAACGAATATGCATCCTCATTCACCGTGATTTTTTTTTGTGAAATCTACGTCTTTTAGTCTCAAACTACATGTTGTGGTCTTTCTTTTATGTACTGCGTCTGGAGCATCTCGTTTCAATGACCAGCAGTAATCAGCCATCTTGCTAATGTTCCACCTTCCCTGATACCTCCTCTTCATTTCCCTGATGTCTTGATGAAACCTTTCCCCTTGTTCTTCGCTGACAGCACCGAGATTTTCAGGGAAATAGTCAATACATGAGTGCAGGAAATGAACTTTCAAGCTCATATTACAACCAAACTCGTTGAATTTATCGAGCATGTTATTGACAATATTTTCGTAATTTGGATCCTTGTTGTTTCCTAATTACATCTTTAAAGGCAGTCCACGCCTCGTTTTCAACTTTTCTCATTGTACTTTCGAACTGTTCATCCGAAATCAATTTCCTAATCTGAGACCCAACAAAAATCCCTTCTTTAAGTTTCGCTTCTGAAAGAGCTGGGAATTGCTCACAAAGATACTTGAAACAGTCGCCATCTTTGTCTAGGACCTTTACAAGCTTCTTTATCAAGCCCAATTTTATGTGAAGTGGAGGTAATAGAACTTTTTTTGTGTCAACCAAACTTTCACGTTCAATGTTTTTCGATCCTGGTTTCAGGCTGACTCTGCGTGGCCATTGCTTCTTTATCCAGTGCTGATTTCGCGCTCTGCTGTCCCATTCACACAAAAAACATGAGAACTTTGTATAACCGGATTGTTGATCCAACGACATAGAAAGGTTTAAGTCTCCACAAAGTAGCCATCTATGTTCTTTGTATTTGATTTTATTAAAAAGAAGTTCGAGATTTGTGTACGTTTCCTTCAAGTGAACCGAATGAGCAATAGGAACAGATGCATATATGTTACCATTGTGAAGTAGAACACCTTTTAGACTTCTTTTGGAAGAATCAATAAACAATCGCCACTCACTTGATTCATAGACTGCAGCTCCTAGTATTGGTATTAATTCAGCAATATTGTTGCAATAAACCAATGAACCTTCTTGCGAAAAGTATGGCGTAAACTCTTTCTCACGAGATCTGTACCAATAAAATGATGTATATGGAGAAAGTAAGTTCTTAGCCCGAAGTCTGGCCCCAAATCCATGAAGAATCCTTCAGAAGACCAAAATCTCTCACCAAATTATTAAGTTCACCTTGTGTGAAAAGTTGTGGTTCACCAGACGTTTCAGGTTAAAAACAATCCCTATCATCATTTTTATTGACATCAGATTCAGAATCAGATGAAACTGTATCAAGAGCCTCCGGTGGAGTAGGTACAGGTACATCAGGTCCATGAGCAACAGGTTGAAAATTCGGATAAAAAATTTCCTTTTTATTCCGACTGTTGTAGCCTTGCACGTTACATGAGCAAAAATAGCAGTCATCTCCGTGGTTTCTAGGCTCATGTCAGACAATTGATTGGCCCGGCATGGCCAGGTGGTTAAGGCACTCGACTCGCAATCTGAGGGTCGCGGGTTCGAATCCCCGTCACACCAAACATGCTCGCCCTTTCAGCCGTGGAGGCGTTATAATGTGACGGTCAATCCCACTATTCGTTGGTAAAAGAGTAGCCCAAGAGTTGGCGGTGGGTGGTGATGACTAGCTGCCTTCCCTCTAGTCTTACACTGCTAAATTAGGGACGGCTAGCGCAGATAGCTCTCGTGGAGCTTTGCGCGAAATTCAAAACAAACAAACAGACAATTGGAATTCCAAAAGGCAAAGACTGTTTCTTACCTTTAGTCCATTGTTTCAACTCTTGGATACAAATGATGCAAACTTTGTGTGGAGCCCATGCTTTGTCTTGGTCCCCAAGTTTTATTCCAAGATGCGCGTAATACACTTTTTTGACGAATTCTGTAATATTTTGCATTTGTTTCTTTACAACAAATTCACCACAAATATAACAGACTATGTTTGGGTCATTTACACAAACTCTTGATGACATAGCAATGAATAAATAATATTGAAAAGAAAAAAGTAATGTCATAGTGCACGGATAAACAAATACTATCCAGAAATGGCACGTCATACAGCCTGTTAAACGTTTACATACTAGCGGTGTGTTTCTCGTGAGTTCTAGAATGATCAATAAGACTCTCACGTCGCGATTGGTCTAGAGAAATCTATAGCCAGTAGTTGTCAATATGTTAAGCATAACAAAATGTGATCCAATTTAAATGAAAATGATTCATTTTATGTAAAAGTATATATGACGTTTTGTTCAAAATCTGTACGTGATGGAGAAAAATGGATATAATTTTTGGATTCAGCGTACAGGAATTACTGTAGAACATGTAAAAATTTCAAGACAACAACGCCATCGCAGGCCTGTGCTATCGCGATTACTTTGTGTAAGTACATTGATCTGATTTTACTTAAATCCTAGATTGTTAGAGAGGCTTGAACGTCATTCGTAATGTAGGCCTACGGCAATTTACGACTGTGTACAAGTGTAGAGGTATGTAGAAATGTTAAAGGAGGAAATAAACTAATTTGTTAAGTTTAAGTGGACTGGACTTTGAATTATTTTCACCATATAATTGAAAAGAACCCACCAATGAAATTGCAATTCCACAGCAGTATTATTTAATACTGTGATTTTGTTGCCTCTACTAGATGCATGTATTAATTATATTTATTCACCAAATGACTTAAGCAGAAATTCAAGAAGTATTTGGCGAAAAAATTAAAAATTACAACATTTCCGATTTTTAAGGTGGACTACACTCACTTAAATGTAATATAACAAATTTCATTATTTGAAAATGGAATATGGACAAAAATGATAAATCGTTAATACCTTTACATACATTAATTCTTTATATACATTATTCAAATGTTCGTAAATTTCTCAAAAACGTACGATATTTGTATGAAGAAAATTCGGGGTATTATAGAGAAATAGCACGTTTTGATACGGTTATGGTAGTCATATTTAATACCAGCGTAGAAAGGTCTGCCTTTACTTCGAGTAATTGCTATTTCGGTTACTGATACTTGGGTGGCCCGGCATGGCCAGGTAGTTAGGACGCTCGACTCGCAATCTAAGGGTCGCGGGTTCGAATCCCCATCCCACCAAACATCTTCGCCCTTTCAGCCGTGGGGGCGTTATAATATCACGGTCAATCCCACTATTCGTTGGTAAAAGAGTAGCCCAAGAGTTGGCGGTGGGTGGTGATGACTAGCTGCCTTCCCTCTAGTCTTGCACTGCTAAATTAGGGACGGCTAGCGCAGATAGCTCTGGTGTAGCTTTGTGCGAAATTCAAAAACAAACAAACTGATATTTGGATTGTGTCCGTAAATTTACCCCCCTCCTCGTAGCTCAGCCGTAAGTCTTCAGACTTATAACGTTAAAACCAGGTTTCGATACCCGTAGTGGCCAGATTACACACACAAACACACAGCCCTTTAATATTACACCAATAACATATATATGTCGTGTTTTGAGCCTGTATTTTAAGTTTGGTTTTTGAACGTTTGAGGCTTTGTAAGTTACCAGTGGTTACTCAATAACTTCACCAAAATGTTAAATTACATCATGCAATTATGACCAAATGTTTAACAATAAATTATACATTTTGCGCTGATAAAGCTATATTGCCTTTCGATAAAAATGTTATAATTGTTTCATAAGTCTATTAAACCATGCAATAGATGGCGCTAAAATATCCCCATTTCACGAGTCAATTGACAGGCAATTATGTTTTTATGGGTACGTGAGAAGCAATGGGAAAGTAATTTAGTCAGGTGTAACAACATAATTCAGCCAAAGGCTGCTAGTGCCTTGGCCAATTACTTTGAATTAACATTTGATCACATATATTTCCTTACTCGTTTATTCATGTGATTGGTTTTACTTCGAAACCTTGAAGCAGATGATTTAAATATCCAACTGCAAACAACCTAGGGGGCATCAATGTGACTACCTTCCAGAAGAAATTTCCCTAGGAACAGATAAAAATCAGATTTAAAAGGCTAATATTTAATAAATATTTTACATAAATTAGGAAAAAATGTTTTTCTATGTACCTCAAGATTATGCCCCTAGGTTGTTTGACTTGAATTTTTCGGTTCATCCGCGTCTGAAATCAAAGTTAATGCTTATTACATTTGCATTGGTGTTTCGTAGGTTCTACTCCGACCTAAGTAAAAAGAAAAACAATTAAACGATCACAGTCACAGGTGAGTGGCGTAACATGCTAACATAGCGTTGACAACTTTTTCGTCAAATACAAAGATTAATGCTCATAAATTTTACAAGTACGATTATTTTACGACATATAACTATATACGTTGTTTCACATCCACATATATATTTCCACGAAATAACTTAAACTCTATTAGCACACATCCTACCATCAGGTAAACTAGACTATAATTTCTATTTCTGAATTAGAAATACTACTATAAAGTAGCACATTTCTCAAAGCTAACAACTGTCTTTAATATTACTGCAATACCGAGTTTATCAGTCTGAAAATATAGAATGACTTCCAACCTGTGGTTGAGTAAGGGTTTATTTGTTTGTTTTGAATTTCGCGCAAAGCTACACGAGGGCTATCTGCGCTAGCCGTCCCTAATTTAGCAGTGTAAGACTAGAGGGAAGGCAGCTAGTCATCACCACCCACCGCCAACTCTTGGGCTACTCTTTTACCAACGAATAGTGGGATTGACCGTCACATTATAACGCCCCCACGGCTGAAAGGGCGAGCATGTTTGGTGGGATGCGAACCCGCGACCCGCAGATTGCGAGTCGAGCGTCTTAACCACCTGGCCATGCCGGGCCTGGTTGAGTAAGGGCTAAGACAATTTGAAAACCTGGTGGACATCATCTCTGGTTCGAATTTTCAAAGGAAGCAAGTTGTATTAGATATTCCCCAATGTTTTAAAGCCACGTATCATTCTATTAGCCTTCTTATGGTGTTGAGATTAAAAAAAAAATAATCTTATTGTCCTTAATTCAACAAATCCTAATACTCGGTCAATTTTAATGGTCACAGCCAAATGTGCAGTCAGGCTTTTTACAATAATAACACTTAGGAATATTTTAATCTCTATTTCTTACATAATAATTAAATCATACTTTATAATTCGGTATCACAAACGTATAGTTTTACACCCCTGAAAACAACATTCTCGTCTGTATTAGCTTTTCCCAAACTTACTGCCATTAGCATATGTAGTGAACTTTTAAAATATATATATATATAACTACAAAAACCCCAAACAGACCTTACATTAACCTCAATCGTCCAGTCAAGAAAAAAAACCAATACAAAACAGAAGTGTTTTGGTAGTCTCTCCCCCCTCCCCTACAGGTAGGCCCGGCATGGACAGGTGGTTAGGGCGCTCGACTCGCAATCTGCGGGTTCGAATCCCCGTCCCACCAAACATGCTCGTCCTTTCAGCCGTGGGGCGTTATAATGTGACGGTAAATCCCACTATTCGTTGTTAAAAGAGTAGCCCAAGAGTC
>NW_013665749.1:648934-654633 GCF_000517525.1 Limulus polyphemus
TAGGGACGGATAGCGCAGATAGCCATCGTGTAGCTTTGCGCGCAATTCAAAACAAACAAACCCTACAGGTTGTTCAGCGGGGATCGATTCCTGGTGGGTAGAGTATAAACAGCCCATTATACATCTTTGTTCTCAACAGCCAACAAATACAATTATCACCTCATTATACATCTCATCAGGAACACGAGTTTTTCACCCTTTATTTTCTTGGAGATTTATCAAGACAGCAATTTCGTTTACTAAACCTACATGTAAGATTTTGCAATTCTTCAAGTTGGTAAAACAAAAAGTAAAGAGGTTTGATCTTTACCTTCAACTGGAAAACAGGATGACCAACTTAATTGAACAGTTTTTTCTGCGATTTTTCTTAATCCAGTACTTTGCCCTTTTTTGTAAATATTTTCTGCCATATTTTAAATAAATTACATTGGACATTTTCAGGCTTATAGATAAGTCATTGAAAAAAAAAATCAGAACAAACTATATGATTTATCGGAATGTTTTGCTTCACTGCTTAAGTTTGACCTACGGTTATACTTATAGCCAAATGATGAACCACAAAATCTTTCACAAAATGAGATTTCTTGATTGAAAACAATTTATCTTCTTTTTTTTTCGTTCACAAGTTAACTGCTTAATCTATTTTTTTCTTACAAATTGCACCAAGCTAAGTGTAATGTGATAAAGAACCAGTTACATATGATGGTTGCAGGATTATAAGAATTGCTTCTTTTCTTTCACCATCGATTCTCGTCAAGCAACTTTTAACACGCAGGACATTGAATCGGTTTGGGACTAACGAACTTTGCAAAAAAAGTCATGTGAACACATTTACTCATCACTGACCATGCACGTAAACACGTGACCATAGAGATACTAAATAAGCACGTAACTACGTGTCAAAGAAACACCTGCGCTCGAATTACTTTCTGATGTCCCACCTAAGTGACGGATCTTCAGAGGGCGTTTCGATTCCCATATAACCAGTTTTAATTTATTTCTAACGATAATTTTATCAATAGCTCTTTATAATCGCCCCCCCCCCCCCGGTGGCACAGCGTTATGTCTGCGGACTTACAACGCTAGAAACCGGGTTTCGATTTCCGTGGTGGGCATAGCACAGATAGCCCATTGTGTATCTTTGTGCTTAATTACAAACAAACAAATCTTTATAATCATTTAAAAATTTTTATTAATATTTCATTGGAGATCGTAATCTCCTTTATATAACGACTTGTCTCTGGTGTTACTCACTCGGCTATCTATAAAACTTGATTCGCCCACAGTGTTTTACAGTCACTGTATTTAAGAATGTGCTCAGCACCAAAACCAATGTTTGGTACAAGTTCATGGTCAAACTTTCTCTTATCAAACGAATTACCAGTCTAGTGGTTCTGATAATAGCCTCACTTGTCGCGCTTTGTAGGAAGCTGAAAAGAAAAACATACTATAAAACACGAGCAACAAAAATTTGACTAGCATAATTTATGGACGCGTTTAAACGTATTTAAACATATAAATGCAGTTGCAATGATTTAAACAAAACAAACATATATATAAACATGCGATTGGAAATTTAACATTTTAGTTGTTTTTGGTTTAATTTGAATCACCACACCTACCTACCAACTTTTACGTTAATCATGAACGATAGCCTTTATCTTTGTTGGGTTGCAGTGTCTAAGAATTCGACACTTTGAGTACCTTGTTTTGTTTCGTTGGGTTGCAGTGTCCAATAAGTTGTCACTTTGAGTACCTTGTTTTGTTTCGTTGGGTTGCAGTGTCCGATAATTCGCCACTTTGAGTACCTTGTTTTGTTTCGTTGGGATCCAGAGTCCAATAATTTGCCACTTTGAGTACCTTGTTTTGTTTCTAGTGAAGAAAGAACTACTTTATTATAAATATATTATAAGTGAAGGTAGAATACAGAATGACAACCATCTATGGTGAGGCTAGATTTCCAGCATATCGTTACCTGTAAACTTTTATGTTTAACCAAGAAAAAAAACAAAAAAAAACATCAGATCTCATTGAGGAAATGTATGTTTCTCCTCCTCTCTCATTTTTTATTGTTACTTTGTGTGTTTCTTGGAAAATGTAGTCGTAGAATATTCTTTATATTTAATGTTTATTGTCTGGTAAAAATTAAAGGCTTAAAAATCAGTCTAATACAACACAGTTATGTCTATTCGAATAAGTTGAATAAATATCTGTTTTTTTTTCTGTTGTTGTTGGATTGTTATGTTAATTGTAATTAATCTGCCTGTTTGAGTCACTGCCTTATTTTTTTGTCACTTCACTTGCTTTTGGTTTTTAACTTATTTTATTTATTCTTGTGTTGTGCATTGCTTAAAGAAACAGGTGATACCGTTTTTCAATATAGATAATATTAATTATAATAAAAAAGTTAAATTCAATCCAACACAAGTAGCATCGTCTATTTAATACAATCGCATAAGTATCGTCCTCAGTAGGTCAACGGTAAATTTACGGATTTGCAACGCAAAAATCAGGAGCTCGATTCCCCGTGGGGGACACTGCTGTTTGCTCACCGTGACTTTGCGCTAAAACAAACGCTGATACACATAAATAACTATCTTAACTCTTAACATAATCTTTTCTATTTTCACTTAAAGTTAAGCCAAGCCTGCGAATTTTCTTATGAGCAATGTTAGCTACACACAACTGTCCCTGCATTTAAACTGACATACTTTGGAGAAGACAGCACCCACTGCTAATTCTTAGGCTAATCTTATCTGACCAAATAAAGAGATTTAACCGTCGCTTTTATAACACTTTCATGCCCCAAAAGTTCGGAGCGAGGATTTGAGGCAAAGGGACAAGAATCCTTAGATTAACAGTCCAGGCATTCTAATCATTAGGCCATACCTGGCCCAAACTAAAATGGCGCTGGAAATAGCGAATACCTAGGCAAGTATCATAAATACAATTTACTTAACTAACCAACAACCAACTGAAGAAATTAGAGGCATAATCTAAACAGGAGTAATTCAACCAATGTTATGTAGCCATTTCCAATTGGCTTGGCATGCCCTGGTGGTTAAGTCTGTCGACTCGAAACCTGCAAATCGCGGGATCGAAACTAGTCACCGAATATGCTCGCTTTTTCAGCCTTGAATGAAGTTATTATGTGACGGCCAGTCCTACTACTTGTTAGTATAGAGTAGCCCGAGAGTTGGCGGTGAGTGATGTTTATTAGCTGTCTTTCCTTTAGTTGATTAGGGATAACTAGCGCAGGTAGCCCTCAAGTAATTTTGCGCGAAATTCAACAAAATAAAACAAACGAGCAAACATTGCCAGAGATCATTCTTGGAAATAAGGAAAACATTTTTTCACAATGAAAAACAGATGATATGTGGAACACCCTGGAAAGAACATAATGGTTTAGACGACTGTGTGCTACTTCTAGGTGCTGACAAATCGATTTTGAAAAGAAGAATCAACTCCAAAATCTTCTTTGATACTTGTTGTAGGCTTTTATAGTCTAAAGCAATGCCATTCGGGTTATGTAATCTGCTCACCTCTTTTGCGGTGTTACAGGGGCTCAAGTGGGAATGGTGCATTACATTGTTTTTGATGCTTTATTATGAAGAAGATATGCGAAACAGATCCCGAACATTTAAGTCTGGTCCTCCGGTGACTGCCCCCCAGTGGCACAGCGGTATGTCTGCGGACTTACAACACTGGAAACCGGGTTTCGATACTCGTGGCGGGCAGAGCACAGATAGCCCTTGTGTAGCTTTGTGCATAATTAAAAAAACAAACAAACCCCCGGTGACTAATGCAAATGTAACTAAAATGCCTTACACACATAGCATTTAGAGATAAAATGTTCACAGAAGTGTGTTCAGGGATAGAGTATTCATCTCTTTTTGTGATTCCAGTTGTAATGGTACATTACATTTGTCTTTACTATTTTAGAAGGCCTAGCATGGCCAGGTGGTTAAGAAGCTCGATTCGCAATCTGAGAGTCGCGGGTTCGAGTCCTCGTCCCACCAAACGTGCTCGCCCTTTCAACCGGGGGGACGCGTTATAATGTGACGGTCAATTCCACTATTCGTTGGTAAAAGAGTAGCCCAAGAGTTGGCGGTGGGTGGTGATGACTAGCTGCCTTCCCTCTAGTCTTTCACTGCTAAATTAGAGACGGCTAGCGCAGATAGCCCTCGTGTAGTTTTTCGCAAAATTGAAAACAAACAAACAATTTGAGAAGACATATGAAGCAGGCCCTGAAAATAATGATACATTAAATTTTGTCGTTGGTGCTTTACTGTTTGAATAGACATATGAGGGTTAAAATTAGTCTTCCAGCAACTAATGCAGGTGAATATATAATTCCTTAGACACATTGTGTTTAGAAATATATTTACAGAATGAGGCAGTTAAAAGCCAGGTTTACCTAACAACCCTGGTGTTAACGGCTTTCTGGGATTCGTATCTTATATAGGCACATTCAATCGAAATTCTCATCAGGAGATACATTGTTTCACATGTGATTGAGTAGATGAGCACACTCATCAAAGTTTTGGTCTTAGCGGATCTGTGAATTTTAGACTCAACTGCCAGTTCACCTTAGATAGACCCATTACTTACGATACTGGGCGCTGTGTCGTTGGAAATTCAAAAATGCAATAAAAAGCATTGTCATATATGTTAACAAAACACAATCCATAATTACTGTGGCATGAGAAACAGTTGATAAATGAATTGAGTTCTACACATGGTATTGAAAATTCCATTTATGAAACAATAATGCATCAATCTGATGACTCGTGAACTTCCAGAATCTTGGAAGATTTATAGCCTCATGGATTACTACACTTCAAAATTATGTATATTCCAATGAGCTTTTCGGCCCGGTAAGCAGTATAACAAATCTGGCGGATTTTCAAGAGAGCTCTTTAGAGCTTCTCAGTAATTTCTGTGTACAGAGCCAGCTTATGAAGCTAAGCAGAAATGATTGAACAAACTACACGTAATATTTTTCAGACCTGATAAGAGTATCCCAGCTCAACCAAGAAAAAATTTCCGAAAGATCAGATTCAGGAATAAGGATAAGTACTAATCCAATCTTGAGTGACCGAACTACGCACTGCTGTTTCCTTTAGTCTTTGCCGGCCCCCAGTGGCACAGCAGTATGTCTGCGGACTTACAACGCTAGAAACCGGGTTTCGATACCCGTGGTGGGCAGAGAACAGATAGCCCATTGTGTAGCTTTGTGCATAACGCAAAACAAACAATAGTCTTTGCCATATATATATATATATAAAGAGTTGAAAGTGATAAAAATAGTGTTGTATTGTTGATACATGATAAATGGGCATGAATATCAACCGGTTAGGAGTGTATATATGGTTTTGCACCACTTAAAGGTCAACGAATTCGAAAACAATAAGAATGTTAAAAAAACACCCAAAATCATCAAAAATTACATTTGATGAACATAAGGAATGTTTATTTGATAAGTTTTTATTTGTTTATTTGTTTTTAATTATGCACAAAGCTACACAATGGGCTATCTGTTCTCTGCCCACCACTGGTATCGAAACCCGGTTTCTAGCATTGTAAGTCCGCAGACATACCGCTGTGCCGCTGGGGGGCTATTTGATAAGAAAGGAACATATGAAACTATGAATCTAATAAGCAGTAAAAAAGCATAAAATATATTTTCTTCAAGTTAG
>NW_013665749.1:654827-656698 GCF_000517525.1 Limulus polyphemus
GAATCTAATAAGCAGTAAAAAAGCATAAAATATATTTTCTTCAAGTTAGGGTGATTTTTCTGCTACATAAATGGAAGCAGTAAAAAAAGTTAATGGTACTGAATCAATTAAATGTACTGAATCTCGTAAACTGAGTGAACTCAACTCAGGAGATAAATTCTCTGTCTCTGAATTAAGAATAATTAAATTGTAGTTGTGCTAATGGATGAAAACCGGAACGAATTCAAAATATTTTTACCTGATCGATTTAATAAAATTTAACTGAGAAAGATACTGAAATAATGAATGAACTAAAAGATGTTACCCTTAGTTATAAGGTGATAAAAGACTGTGGAAATAGCCAGAAAGCTCATATAATTGAATTTGAGATTTCACGTTAACCTGTGTGAACATTTTATAATCATTTTGGGTATTTTTGATTTGATTTTCCTCTTTTTTTTAACATTTTTCATTTTTTGAATTCTAATTATTTTTCGTCCTTATAAATACAATTATTAGGTTGATATCGTAAATATCAAAGGGCCCTCTTTCAGGGCGGTTGCATGTTAAAGGACAACATATATTTTTGATCCCTTCAAAGAGGTAGGGTGGTGCAGGACCGTCATACCCTCTAAGTGGATCTTTCAGGGCGGTTGCATGTTAAAGGACAACATATATTTTTGATCCCTTCAAAGAGGTAGGGTGGTGCAGGACCGTCATACCCTCTAAGTGGAGAAGTAAGAATTGAGGTCTGGAGAGTAAGGTGACGAAAAAGTTATTATTATAACTTTTCGATATTGTTCTATATAAGTCTTTATTATCATTATACAAAACAAGAAGTATATAGGGTTCTGTTAAAGCGTTTAAATCAACACTATTAACTCGTCCGAAATAAAAATGGTGTACATGAAAGATGGTATGACCTATTCATAAGCTTCATTCGACCTTATAAAATAGTTTTATATGTAGTAGCCAATAGACATTCCTTTAAGTTGTAAGATATACTAAACGTTTATTTTGTTTGATAGACAATAAAGGAAAGCTTAAAGAACTGACAAAGTGTCTCAGTTGAAGTGCCTTTAATACCCAACACTCGTGCGTCTTTTACGAAGTCGAACAATTTACTAGAAAATGGAGGACAGATATATAAAAAAAAAATTTCATTACAAAAGGTCAAAAAACAAAAACATTAAATGTAATCACCAATCGTCACCAAAATCAGTTATAAGTAACTGTGACATCGTTCATCTAGTAAAAACAAAAACATTAAATGTAATCACCAATCGTCACCAAAATCAGTTATAAGTAACTGTGACATCGTTCATCTAGTAAAAAACAAAAACATTAAATGTAATCACCAATCGTCACCAAAATCAGTTATAAGTAACTGTGACATCGTTCATCTAGTAAAAAACAAAAACATTAAATGTAATCACCAATCGTCACCAAAATCAGTTATAAGTAACTGTGACATCGTTCATCTAGTAAAAAACCAAAAACAAAACAGGAGTGAATCCCAGCTACTTGTATCTTATGGTTCATATTCAAGGTTGCTAAATAAGAACAAATCGTATATATATGTCTTCATACAATTCCTGCATTTCATGTAAAAAGAAAATAATAACAACAACAAAAAAATATGCTCTTTACGCGCTATATTTATTGAAAATGAACCATTGACTGGGGATTCTTTATATAAACACTTCACTATCATGCAATATTTTGACTATAAATACAGCAATCCGGAAAATATCTGAATTTGTTGATTACACCGACTTTAGTATTCTTGTAAAAAGGGTTGAAAAGATTGAAAACAAGGGTTGAGGCTACATACGGTACATGCGTAACGTTTTTTATGTTTCAACGCATCAATCCTCTTATTAGTACAAGAG
>NW_013665749.1:657071-663886 GCF_000517525.1 Limulus polyphemus
TTTTAATTAAGAAAGGACTTGTATCGCTGAAGTTCCTCGGAAATAATTTAAACCGGAAATTAACAAACAAGCAGATACGCAACATTAATCAATTTTACTTTGTCTTTTGTGTGTGCTTACAAAAGATACGAAGGTATTTCAGTTGACCCCACCCAGGGTCTTTATACAATAAATGTGGAAGAGTTTACTTTTAGACACATTGATTGGGATTGTATGGCGACAAGTCGTAAATAAGAGAAGATTTTGTAGTGATTCAGTACAGTTTTTTTACCAACTAGTCAGAGAGCCAATTAGAGGGTGTGCAGTTTTAGATGTATTGTTAATTACCAACGAGAACAGACATGTTTCTGAAAAAGAGGAAAAGGATAACAGGGAAGATTAAACTTAATTGATATAAAGGAAAAAATAAATGACAGAAGCAATAAGTTCAAAAAGTTTAAACTGACAGATAGAATGGAACATTTACAGAGATGTAGAGAAGCTAGGTATTTGATTAAATACGAAATAAGGCAATCAAAAAGGGCTTATGAGAAACAGCTAGCTAATAACATAAAACTAACAATAAGGTGTTTTTAAGTATGCTCAAAGGGGTACTTAGGTAAAATGTTAAAATGGAATTGGGCATTTAAAGGGGCTGATTTTTAGTTATTATTCATCTAGTCCAGTCAAACGTGACCCTTGTTATTAGTGAAGTGTTTCAGGGGCCAATACTTGGGCCTTTACTTTTTCTTTTTTTACATTAATTATATTAATAGAGACATAATTTGTAAATTAGTAAATTTTGCGAATGATATTAAACTCTTGAGTATTTCTAGCTGACTGAGAGTGTTACAGAATGATTTGGTAAATAACCTTTAATTATAATATGTGCATGATAATACATTTGAGTTATCATAATTTATATCACACTTTTAATGTAAATAGGAACCCACTCAATAAAATGACTGAAAAATAGGATATCGGCGTAGTGGTGGATACCCTCAAGCCATGGAGGCAGTGCTTTATTGCTAATAGTAAAACTAATACAATTTTAGGGAGGATTTATACACATTGATTACAAGTCAAAAAAGGCATTTATCTCTTTATACAGATCGATAGTTCGATCTCTCACTTGGAATACCGTGTATAGTTTGGAGCTCCTTACCCCCCTCCCCCCAAAAAAATGGGCTTAGAGAAGGTTTACTAGGGTGACGATATGGACGGAAAGGTTATCTTTTAAGGATAGCCAAGGTCCGTTAACTTATTTTCTCTTTAAAAGGGTATGGTAGTAAATAATATTATTAAAGTTTACAAGTTTATCTTTATCCTATATCGGAAAACAAGAAGACACAAGTTTGAAATTTAGAAAATACAGGCTAGGCTCGACAGTTTTATTGTTCTAACAGGGTGGAATAAGTCGTCAGCAGTTGTAGAGGCCATCAACTCACGAGGTTTTAGGAAAATCGATAATAAAGGGTAGGTTTTCTTTAAGGGTGGGTGTGCAGGGACAGCGTTGAAAGACCAAATGCTCCTTTGTTGTTCGTATGTTATGTTATTTTGGCAGTTATCTATGTATGTGGTATTTCTGTTTTGTCAAATAACGTAGTGCAGTTCACTGGTGACGTTCATTAGAAACATCCAACCTATGTTTCCATGTACAAAGGAAGAGGAATTGTTTCTTTAGGTGATTCTTATGTTCATTTTCTCTCTACAAGCCGGTTAGCAACTTCAGGTTAACAATCCAACCAAAGCAGACTGTGTTCACAAGGTCATCTGCCGTATCCATGACTCCTCACTTGAGTAGCTCTGGCCCCAAACACGAATACTTTCAGCAAATTACTTGGTACAGTGAGGTGGTTGACAGCCGGCGGCAGCTATGAGCACAGGCTCTCTTACTGTTTAAATGTGCGTACACAGTGGTGGAGAAGGAGTAAGATTTGGCCTTTCAACTGTGTGTACTGAGACGTGACGGATTGTGTTTACCTTGCGATGTACGGAATATAGATAAGGTAAGTTTATTTGAATTATGTTTGATTTTATAAACATTAAAAATGTGCGACTTACGAGGGGAAACTAATATATTTTCTCCAAACGATTGTGAAAACAAGAAGTGTTTCACATGTTTTAATAACACGAGACGTGGGAGGGGATGTCTTACGTTGATATTCAGCCACGAAGGGGAGAAGGACATCGTTTTTTTACACTTTCGCTGTGTCATTGTAGTTTGCGACATTATGTATTGTTTAAACACATTCTCTGTTAAGTTCATGAACACTTGAGGAAGTGGTATTTACATGGTTTCGTTAAGAAGGTGACATTTCAGGGCAAAAACATCGTTAATTTCACTTTTTATAGGCTAGACTATTACCAAGATTTTCGGGTATTTACAAACTTCTGAAGTGTCACGAACATATCATATGTTAATGAAATTGTTATTGTTTTATTGTGTTATTTCGCTGCTGTTACAGTATTGCCATTTAGTTTTGTGTTACAACGTATGTCATTTGAGTTTATTATTTTGTCATTAGTCGCTTGATAACATTAAATTGTTTTACGTTAAAAACATCCTTAACTTACTACACGGCAAACGCGTAATTCATGTAAGGAACGAGAGGGACGTATCCCTTGATAACATTAACTTGTTTTACGTTAAAAACATCCTTAACTTACTACACGGCATACGCGTAATTCATGTAAGGAACGAAAGGGACGTATCACTTGATAACATTAACTTGTTTTACGTTAAAAACATCCTTAACTTACTACACGGCATACGCGTAATTCATGTAAGGAACGAGAGGGACGTATCCCTTGATAACATTAACTTGTTTTACGTTAAAAACATCCTTAACTTACTACACGGCATACGCGTAATTCATGTAAGGAACGAAAGGGACGTATCACTTGATAACATTAACTTGTTTTACGTTAAAAACATCCTTAACTTACTACACGGCATACGCGTAATTCATGTAAGGAACGAAAGGGACGTATCCCTTGATAACATTAACTTACTACACGGCATACGTGTAATTCATGTAAGGAACGAAAGGGACGTATCCCTCCTTCCCATTGTACTTGTTTTCAACGATAGGAAAATGTCCCCTTACACTGCAGCAGTACTAATATTTTTACTCCTTAGTTACTTACTTGTATAGCCACTGTAGCAGTCGTGACATTTTTTTAAATTTCGGAATAACCCTCGTGTTCCAGTTACAGAGACTGCCACCACACTTCTGGAACCACAGTTACTTCACTGCTACAGAGGTGTAGGAGGCAAATTAAAAGTGGGGGGGGGGGCAAAGTTTATGTGCGCCTTAGGACCCTTGAAGCTCTTGGGTTCTGTATTAAATTTTATACATTCTACTGTTTTTACTAAGAGTAATTTACCTAATGTTGATGCATTTTTACTGGGACAGGTTGAAAAGTGAGAGTTTCCCCCCCCCTCTTCTACTTCCTACCCCACTGATTTGGAACGCTAAGTGTGACTCGAACACGATAATTAACCTTTATCTATAAAAAATATGACAGTGTGATTTACTGTTTTAAAAATATTATATAATTGTTCATTATCATTCAGAAATAATGGTTATTTATACAACTGATCGTATATCTTCCAGGAACTACACATCTCTATTTTGACTCCTCAACCAAATTGGAATTGGCGGACATTAACAATACACATAAATGTCACTTACTGATTTATACTTTCCAATGACTAATGTTTTCTTAGTCCATCTACTACTTCAACAGGGTTTCGTACAAGAATATTTTCTGTTACTTACAGATATTGAATATTAGATAATATATTAGAGTAAGAATATAATCCTTACACTATCAGTAGCGCTTTTTTCTCTTCTTTGCTAATTAAGATTTAACTCATTTGTAAATGTTATTAATATAGGAAAAATTACAGGCTGTATATCATATGATAAGTATGGCTTAAGGAATTGGATGCTAAAACTTCTATAGAGCACATGTTCCAGAATTATTTAACGAAGCACTGGATACATGATCTAAATAGCCAGGTCAGAGATCCCTATAGCTGTTTTTAATTTTGAACTACTGACCAGAGAGAAGGCAGCTAATAAGTAGCACACGTTGCCACAAAAACTCTGTCAGTTCTTTGTAACGAATGATGAGATTAACTGTCACTCTTACAACGCACCCTAGGATCCAAGTGCGATGGTGTTCAGTAGCATCAGGGAGTGAAGTTTGGACCTTGTGATACACAGCCTGGCACTATAACCACTAGGCCAATAATGGCCCCTAAAATATTGTATCAGTTATCAAGACAAATACTGAAATAGTGGGGTGACTTGGAGTTTCCAGGAGTACTCTCTATACAAGCAACTGTGAGTTAAGTCTTGCTGACGACTCGATAACCAACATTTTGTAAATTTTTACCCTTTTTGATAATGAAAATTCTTGAAATAAACATATTGTGATATTCATTATGTGATTGTAATTTACATTTCTTTGCAGATCTCTACAGAAAGTAAATCGGATTATCGAGTTTTTTTTAATTTGGCATCTATAAATTTTATCTCTCGAAATAAAATGTTCATATGTTGGAATTTAAATATAAAGATATGTAAACTATGGTGTTTGTTCGATGAAAAAACTGTTTTTTTGGATGCTTGTATTTTTTAGCGCAAAGATATACTATGGACTACCTGCGTTCTATCCACCGTGGGGAATCGAACCCCGGATTTAGCGTTGTAGCTCCGTAAACTTGTTGCTGACGGAGGGGGGGGGATTTTCAGGTACAATTGATATTTCAAGATCTTATTAAACCAATATCCCTCTTAAAAGCTTGGTTATATAAGAACTTGAATAAAAAAAAAAGCCCTAGTACATAAGAATTTTTGTCAAATTCAAGCACTCGCAATATCTTTTATTGTACTGAACAATAATTTATTTGTAAGAAGTATAATTTTTTACTAATTTATTCCTAAAGATTATCGTGTATGTTTTTGGGCGGGAACGACACTGCAGTTAATTCAGCATTTCTCTCACGACCTACTTTGATGCAAGTTTTTCATTCTTCAAACGGTGGATTTGTCAGAGCTATAAACTAGTATTACTTTGTAATGTAATATTTTGATTAAAGTAAATGAAACTGTGTAATATTGGCGCCCTGGTGACTATTATTTTATTTTGACTGTAGAGACATACCGGTTTGAGACTTGTTAAAAATCGACCTTTGACTTCTTTATAAAGTAGGTAAGGTGGTTGAAATTTATCTTAGTTAATTATTAAGTTCAGGCTAGTACATAGAATATTTGATAGGGGGGAATGTTCTAATGTGTGAGATCAAAAGCCAATACATATTGTGCTAAGCACAATCAGCATGCCAAAGCTACGGAGATCTGAGGGCACGCCCCCCATAAAATTTGTAAAAAAAATAGGTGCTGTGAGAGTAAATCTCGAAGTAATTTCGCATGAAATACAGCTTAAACAGTTGCATGGCTGTTTACATAAAATCCACAAATATCCAATGAGAAGTCAACAAATCATCATTCTGTTGTGATACTGCATGGGGAGCTAGACTTAAATGAACATTAATATGTATGTTTTATTATAGTAAAGTACTGTTTAATACTTGATTTTAAATTGAGCTTAAAACTAAACGATAAGTTTGTGACTCTTGAAAGAGGGGGCTGAGGGAGGGAGCAAAATGAAACAACGTAATATTTTTTTAAACATTTGAAAGTTTATGCTGTTAGATTACAAGGAGGAAGTTGTACGCTGTTGTACAGTAGCATGTCATACTCTTCCCTTGTTATTGTATAGAAATAAAGTTGAATAAATAAATTTCATTGTCCCTATAGCCGTTGTAAAAACTTATGTTTCCCCATTATTAATTGTTCACTCTGTTAAGTTTTCAAAAGGCGTCGCTTTGTTCTGAGACGCAAATATTTGTTGCAAGTTTGGTAAGTTAGTGCCGGTGTTTGGATATAGTAATACGAACCTACTGAAGATCTTTATAGAATCTTGCAGTAATTTGTATTAAGATGTAAAAGTCGTAAGTGTGAGATCTCTGAGGAAACAATGTTTGGCCAAAATTAAAGTTTATTTATTTATCGGTGAAAATATGTGTAAATTGTGTATAGGTATCGGAAGCAAAATATTTTTGTGTTGGTCTGAAACTGGAAGTAAAACAAGCTTGACAGGAGTGTCCCTGTTGAAGGCAGGCGTTAATTAGGGGCTTTTAGGACTATGTTCCCCCCCCCAAATTTTTGTTGTTATTTTTTTTATAATTAGAGTGACAATTTCGACCTATTTGCCCCCCCCCAGCAGCACAGCGGTATGTCTGCGAACTTACAACGCTAGAAACCGGGTTTCGATACCCGTAGAGGGCAGATCACAGATAGCCCACTGTGTAGCTTTGTGCATAAATTCAAACAAACAAAACCGACATATCTTGATGCCAACTAACAATGAAGATTTGGGGGGGGGGGCACAAGAGAGAATAATGTGATAATAAGGAGTTTAATCATGAACTTACATGACCTTCTTCTATTTTTTACCATAATCAGAAACCTATCTAAACTTATGTGGGTAATTGTACTGAACGATGGGGTGGTTGAGTCCCTTAATCTCGTGTCTATGTTTGTTATATTCAGTGAGCATGGGATTGTACAGACTGTGTTTAATTGACTACTACATACTCTTGGCTACACGCGCTGTTATTTTAAAATTTATGTAGCCGATTTAAATTTATTTTGAGAGAATTCCCTGTTTTTAATTAATGTATTGCTCTTGTTGAGCTTGTTTTTCATAGTCCGAAGCTGTACAATTGGATATATACCGTAGAGCACCGATTCCAAAAC
>NW_013665749.1:664809-673905 GCF_000517525.1 Limulus polyphemus
CCAAAGTACATGATAATTCTAGAAACGTTGCGTCACTGTAGTCATGTGACTCGCTGACGCAACAATACAATATTTCTTGTTATCGAAAATGAACTTGCGTATATCATCTGCGTAGGTGTCTTTGAAAAAAAAATGTAAGTAGAAACCGTACAGGATGTACATATTTTTCTTAATATTTCTTCGATAACATTTCGGTTTAAAACCTTTGGCATATTTGATAAATCACGGATTAAATTACAGACTGTTTGTTGCAAATGTTTTATTAAATGTAATGTGACTACGTAAAGATCTATGCACAATGTTCTTACGAAAATCTTAACTGTGATAAGTACTTGACGAGATAATTACAGCTAGGCGTGGGAAATACGGTTTCGGTCGTGACGGAAAGCGTTATGAAAACGCAACTAGCACACAAGCCTTAAGAGTAGAATTACGATTTTATACTGCCTTTCTAAGTTAATATACGCAAACGTGAAGTATATTGTTGACATTTTTTTTTCGTAAAATTGTTTCAAAACTATCCAGTACTCTAAAGACACTTAATTACTTGTTTTCTTGCCATCCATTTACTCTGAAACGACATTGAGATTTAAGACACGAAGAAATAGATTAAGTTTTAAGCAGTTGAGATTTTCTTTTAAATAATCTGTTATTCTTTTTTTATGGTTATACACTTAAGTAATTTCTTTGGGCTGGTAGCACTATTGGCTTTCAATATTACGTGGAAATTAGCGCCGAAAGTATATTGATGGTGATGGTGCGTGCTTACTATTGGCTTTGAAAAAGTGCGTGAAAATTGGTCTCAAAAGCATATTCTTCCAAAAAGCATCCTAGTCTATAATTGTACCACAACACACAAAGGGAAAGAGAACGTTTTTATGAAGACATTATTGAAAAGATTTATGTTAATAGATAGTAAGTTTAACATATTGAACAACTGGTTTACCTTTATTATAATTACATCGAATCAACCGAACTTACGATAAATTTTCTACTAAACATTTTCTTGTTTATCGGTTAAATGTTAAAGTTTAATACAGTGATGAACTTAAATTATAAAAAAATTTTTGAAACATAATAGCGAAAACAACGCCCTCTCTTCAGCTCCCGTGCTGCCAATAGCAGTTCAATCTAGGGGGTCTGGGGACATGCTCCCCCAGAAAATTGATATAATTTATAGTTGCTATACAATTCAAATGTGTAAAAGTGGGAGTGTTACAGCACCCCCGGTTCCGAGGCCTCTGCAATGTATATCCACAATTCCAACTGAAAAATTGGTAGCGAGTACAATTAAACATGCTTGAGAAATGTGCGTGATATTATTTAAGGTTTTAAACCATCAGGATTTTTTTATAGTATCTTCCTTACAAATTTTTAGCAGCTTATTATACTTCAAATCGCTCATTGTAATATATGCACGTCTAGCCAAGCACCCCCAAGTGTGCAACTCCTTCCTACACCACTGTACTGCCTATGGCATGTTCAAGTTAGACGTATCTTGCCACTTGTTTTTAGAATGCTATATTTGTTCAGATGTAGAGATGTGGTTCCAACTAAACGATCACGTATGATGTATTAGTTTTCACGTCCTTGTTGCACAAAGGAGAATACTGTATTCAACGCTAGGTGGACAACCGTGAGAACAAAAGCACGTAGCACACCAGTTAGACAGGAAAACGCATATGGTGTAGTTCACTACACCTAGCCTGAGTATTGTATTGCACTTTCGTATGACAACCTTACTATAGTTGCAATTAAGGATTTGTAGACTTTTGCATTTTCCAATTTAAAGCAAGCTTTAATCCATCAGAATTCGACTTACTTTCTTCTCCTCAGATTGTGAGTTTGCTATATTTTTTTTGGGCATTCCAAAATATACGTAAAATTGGTACTACATGACAATGTTTGTCGCTTTTTGTTATACTTCTATTATAAAGATTGTTTTGCGTTGTTAACTTAGTATTTGTATTTAGGACATACCTAAATTTCCTAAGCTCACTGAATCTCATGAGGTATTATTGGGTTTACAGCCGAAAATATCGTTAACAGCGAAGGTACTAAACTGATGAAATAATGTATTATAATCTTTAAGTATGTTCGATTAACTATGTTGATGGCCAGCTTGGTTTGTAGGTTCGTTCTAAGTACGTAGTTTACTCTAATAATAATTTGTTGTTATTGTTATTAATATAATCCTGTTCTCTTTGTTTCATTTGAAGTTTGATTTTATTTGATGAATCATATCCTAACCTCGTTGTTGTACCTCCTGATTTAATGTAGAAGATATAATATTTTCATTATGCGTTTATCAGTGAGTTAGCTTGGTATATACAGTGAAACCCCGATTTTACGCGAATTCGGATATAACGCGATGGGTCATTAACTCTTCGGCACGGGCTCGGTCCCTAGGACCGACTTCGTAAACATAACCTCGTTATAGTTTACATACTAATAACTTTTAAAATTTGTTGTGCTGTTTATTAAAAAGCCTACTAAAAATAATTTGTGTTTTAATTTCTACTGTAACAACAACGATTCAATCGCAAAATTTTTTAATTTAGGATATTAGGTCAACATTGGGTCCGTTTGAATAGTGATTTTCTTGAACCCCGATTTAGCGCGACCCCGCTTGTTTCGCGATGACATTTTATGGTCCCCGTTATAACGGGGCTACACTGTATTTATACCTTTCTACTAGCTGATGTAGAACTGTTAGAGCTATCTATAACCAGCTAAAAACTACTATAACTTAATTTTGTTGATAAATATTTTACGTACTTCAAGAAAACTCTCCTGACTACGGTTTATTATTTACAAAACCGTGAATATCTAAATAATAACCAAAAGCATTCAAATTTTGATTTCTTTTTGTTACACTGTTTGTTTGTATAAGAGTCTTTTAATGATTTTGCTGGTGTTTGTTTTTAATCATGCTTTTTAAGATTATACGTGTAACAGCTCAAAAACTCGGAAACATTTGGTTATTAGATTTTAACAACTTATGTACCACATGGTATATAATATTGGCTTTCCTTTGAAAACACACTTTTTACTTAATGGTTTCAACGGTTATAATTGTACTAATAAATATTTGGGAGTTTGCAACGACCATTTTTGTCTTAAAAATTTTCTCACACTTTCAGATTGAATGCAGAATTTACAGCAATAAACAATGACATCTTTCAGAATATCAGTGTTACTTATCTAGTTATTACTGCGATAGAGCCAGTTACAACCGCCAATAAAACTGAACATTATTTAGCTTATAAATAATATATTTAATAATAATATACAGTTAAACATTTGGGGGGATATATTACATTTCAAAACTTGTAGTACTTTACAATGTCCTCAAGAGAGTTGTTACTTTGGAAATTTTAAAAAATTGTCGGTGTTTCAAAATAAAAGTCATTAAAACTTAATGGTTTTAACACACAACATTCAAAGAGTTTCTAAATTGCTTTATTATAAATACAAGCCTGTGATTTTCATATTTCTTCTTAGACAGACTAATTGTTCATCAAATAATAACTTTAGATTCGGCAAGTTTTGGGTGTTATATTTCTTGAAAGATAGATTGGGTCCAGAATGTATATTCTTTTTATTTTTGCTATTATGTGTTGTATTTCCAAGCGCCATAGTTTACCCTCTCCCTCTTCATAATTTTTGTTTCATGCTATTCAGCTAGGTTTCTACAGTTGTTTCGAAGGATGTGCACCAATGTTGCAATACGGGGTTTAAAGTCTTCTGCACCTTTTTATATTTTTGTATGTGTTATTATTTTTGATGTGTTTTACTTTACGCCCTAGCGAACAATAATGGCTTGTTAAAACTGTTTAGCGGAAAATGATATATATTGAAGTGAATTTTCTAGTTATAAAAACGTTTTAGTATATAATGTTAGAACTTCAGATCCTGTGTCGTGTACGTTAAGTTTTATTCCGATTTTTTTTTTTTACATCTTTCGCTTTGTAGTGTTTTACAAAATAAATTTCTGCTGCAGATAATTGTGAAGCCAGTGAAAAATAATGATTGGGGCTAAAGAATATTAATAAGAATTAACCTTTTTTTGTTCAATTACAAATCATCTGAATTATTTTAATTCAAACTTTTAGAAAAATGGTAACAAATTCACAGTGGTTGGTTTTTTTGTAGGAGAGCAAGTATTATTATTTTATAACAACCAAAGAAAGTCCAGTAATGATACAGGGCTTATTGTGATATCTTTTATTCTTTGACAGTTTTAGTGTTTCTGGCGTTGAAAATATGAGAACATATCTATTTTTGTAGGCTTTGTTTTTAATACTATTTTAATTTGGATGTTTTATATTGTTCACTAGAGGGAGTTTTGGTATGACATAGTAATGCAGGTGATGCCCAGAAATTGCCTGAGTGTCCATATTTGACGTGACGTTTCCAATTTTCAAGAGATATGAGAAAAACATTAAAAATAAATAAAAACACCAAAATTAAATATTAACTTAATTTGTCAGTTAGTAAGTCAGTTCATTGTTGTAACTTTTATTTGTGTGAGAAGAAATTTATATTTGTTTGTGTGTTTTAGAGCAAAGCCACATTGAGGTATCTGCTGTGTCCACCGCGTGGAATCGAACCCCGGATTTTAGGGTTGTAAGTCCGTAAACTTGCCGCTGTCCCTCCGGGGTACAGAAATATAAGAAGTAAGTGTCTGTTAAGTTTTATTTTGTGAGTTAGGCCTATCGCTAGTTCATAAACTGTAAGTTCTAAAACTTTCACTTACAAATAAATAATTCTCTACAAATAACTGGATTACACTTAGCATTATTGTTAGTGAATAATACAAAAAGAAACTACCAGACGATATCAACCGTTACAACACAACTATTCAGAAAGCAAGGAGTGAAGTTGGCTTGTAAAACGTAGTAATATCATGTTTCGTCAATTAGGCAAAAATATTACTAGTAACCTCAAATGGATGAAAAAATGTATCTGTTCACAAAGTTTGATTTGCCATTTTATTGAGTATCGTACAGTCCAAAAATAGGAACTGGATATTTTTAGAACATCTTAAAAGAAGAAAATCAATAATAAAGATACAACCAGTACAAACTCAGTGTGAAGATTTCCAGGTACCAAGCAAGTAACAAAGCTGGACAGGTTATTTTAGTGATACTACAGATAAGAACTTTCTAGCAGGCTTTAGTTAATTCGCGTCATTGAGACCAATGATATTTTGAGCCTAGTCAAAGATACTAACACGCCATGGCAGATGAAATTAAATACCAGTGAGATAAGTACCCGAAAACACAGCGTTAAAATCAAAGATACTCTGATGTTCTTATTTGTCGAGCATATCGCTGTAATGATAACGAGTTGTTGTAAGCTTTGTTTAAAGAAATACGTCACATTTTATGTACTGCATTCAATTTTTTCAATAAAAGTGGCTCTATTTAGGTTTTTTTTTTGTTATGTAACTTTATTATAACTCATAAAACATTATATAAAATTTCTTTCAGCCGAATGAGAAGATGGATTTTTTATTAGCGTAAATATAATAGAATAATGTATAAATTTAAAAATTTCGTGTCAAATTTAATACACTAAGTTTCTTGCTTTACTGCACACTTTCCTGGGCGTGAGCATGTAGTTAGCGTGTCCCAACTGTGAATTCATTGTTCGCGTTCTGTTGCGCAAACAACCCGCTCCGCACTTCATTGTTCGCGTTCTGTTGCGCAAACAACCCGCTCCGTACTTTAGAATTCCAGATGCGATGTAAGAACGACTGTCAAATCTCACAATTCCATCAGACTAGAGAATCCCAAGAGTTGTTGGTGAGTGCTGTTAAATGGTTGCCTTCCATGTAGCCTGTAATTTCAAAAAGACTCTCTTCAAATTAATCATATCTGTCATTTTACATATCAAAAGTGTCCTATTATTCAGCTTTATAATTGTTATTCGTTTTGTGGTAGTAAAGCATACGCAGTCGTACAGTATTTGTGACATTTCACTGAGTTCTTTGTATCAACTTGGGTTATCTTGAAGGTATTCAGAGTTGTAGAAGCGTCGATTAATATATCTATATTTCGATAATTTGATTTGAAATTAGTTGTGACACTTAATTAGAAGATATAATCATTATTACTTGGAAACTTTTTTAACATCTGCCACACGAACTATACCAGCATCTCTTAGTACTGAGTCTAAGATGGTCAACATGGAGATCATTCCAGGAACCAGTGAGTTAGGGTTATTTCAACAGATCTGGGCGAATGAAGCTCGGCACAACTTGATGATGAAATCTATACGGATTGTAATATTGTAGTACAATACTGGGCATTATACCATCCTTCTTATATTTACTTTTCATTGTAGAAATGTCATCTTTAATATGAGAATCGCTAAGAAAATCATCTGGTAATGCATCGTGCATCTACTTCAACTTCAACACTGCATCTTTGGGCTCTACTGTGCCGTTAGTTTCACACAATATCGAAATTAATGATTTCTTATGTTTGATTGCCATCCCCTTTTATGGAGATAACGATACTATTGTGTCCGTTTTTGTTTCGCTGTCAATGCAGTAATTAATTGACAAATTTCTGATTCAACTGCTATCTCAAATCGATTGGGATATCTTCCAATAAGTTCTTCCCTTATCCGACTTGTACCCACGATTTAGCTTAACCACTACACTTAAACCATCATATTCACAACCACATCTAGAACATTTCCAGCATGTTTCATTCTACATTGTTTTACTTTACATTACAAGTTAATTTTTTTCATGTTGACTCTCATAGTCCTGGATCAGGTCACGGGTCTGGTCTAACGACCTAGACCTCGTAAATGGTGCCAAACGTCTTCCTTTTGTGTAATCAAAGCAATCCAAACTTTTCCCGAATGACTTTTTTCTTCTTCTTCTTCTTTGATCCACATCAAGATGCCGGGCTGGCTCGTGTGGCAGGTGTTAATTACGTGCTTGTATAATTTAATAATAAGGGTAAAGTTGTTGTGTACGATAAGCGACAAAACTGTAACATAAAAATGTAAAGCATTTCTTTACAAATTATAATGTATTTCGTAAAGTCACGTTTTAAAAAATGAATTCTTATGTTTCTATTGGCAAGTTCATGCTATAATTGGAATTGAATCCTAAGTTAATTTCTTTATATAATATTAAAGAAACTAAACCATGCACGATAAATATTTAACAATTTTCGCTTTTAAGAACAATTCTTTTTTTCATAGTAGTAATTTGATATCGCCTTTAGTACAGCAGGATTGTTACAGAAATTTCTGAATGGAGAAAAATAAGAAATATTCCGGTCATCATGACCAGTGAACTCAACTATGCGTTTATATAGAACTTAAAGAAACTTGTAAGGCCAGGGTATTCCCGGGCATTAACACTGCTTGGAGCACTTCTTCCACTGTACTTTACTTTCCATTTTTCAACTTCCCTTGGGCGCCTACAAAGTCCATTCACCTGTTTAGGTGTTAAGTAGAAGCTACTCAGAAAGAATGGAACAATATAAATAAATAATGAATCACCTCTTCTGTATATTATGATCTCTCGAATATATATATAAGTTCACTTATTTGTCACATTAATATTAATGTTCCTACTGTAGTTATTTTTGTTATAGTTAATTAATGTTATTTTAACTAAGAAAAATTTAAGTCCGCTAGGAAACATTAACTTTTATAAATCATTCTACAATTTGAATTTTCCACCGAAAATGACTTAATTTTGTATGAAAGCAAGCTATATTGAATACTTTGAAGGTGTGATACACTTTTATTCTATGATGTATTTACAGCAGTAGGCGTTGCTTTTAGAAAATAATATAGAAGCACAGATACATCTAGAGAAATAACAATGATAATAAAAAACAATAACAACTAGAAAATGATATTTACATACATGGGCGTCTGCAGGGGGGGGGGGACATTTGGCCTCCCTCGGAAAATGAGAAACATATTTTCTTCTTTATTCATTCAGTATATATATTATGTTGCTTTAGACTTTGCCACTCCCCTAGAGAAATTTCTGTGGATACTCATGATTATATAGATGAACTTGAAATATCGTGGTACTGCAGGGTAAAATAAACCTACCGTGAGGATAAGCAGCCTGAATACCACACTGAAGCTCATTAACAGAGAAAGCTGCCCCCTTGCACGTAAGTTTCAATGTTAATCCCCCCCCCCCCCCACCTAGGATCAACAAAGGTTAAACAGAGCGTCTGGTGAATCACTAAAAATTGCTTAATTTAGTGATACAACGAACATATGGACCCTCAACCGAAAACTACTTGATATATAGCTTTTTGGATAAAAATATATTTACATTTTTGAATGGGCTGGCAGCGTAGGAGAAGTAAATCTTACATTTGGTTAAACAAGTTAAGCATACATGTAACGTAGTCCCAGCGATGTGCTGATGAGAAATATATTATATTTTGTACTCTTCAGACTATTATGTAATTCCTTTATCGATGGTCTTCATGACGTCACATATTGCAGCCAGAGGCATGACAAGATTAAAAACCCACGTGCATTTACTCCCATATTATACCGATAACTTCCTCTGAGGGTCTTGTGATAGACTGTGAAATGCAGGTGCAAACATTAACTAAAGGGGAAAATAAGAATGATAATGTTCAACGTCTTCTACATTATCAGTGGAATGTTCAATCCCCCCCCCTTCCCCTCAAGTTAGCCGCGACATACAATATGCAGTTGCGTAAGTCCAAATTTACAGGTTTAGAATCTTACAGAAAGTAGAGTAGACTGTATAGGGTTACCCAATGCGGAAATAAAATAGCAAAATTCGAACCTTTCTCAACTAATCTTAAATACTGATAATAGTGCAAATAAGAGGATGAAAAATGTCATTTTTTCAAACATATCGTATATACAGCGTCCATCCTCGATTATGACATTCAAAATTTAGAATGGAAAATTTTGTGAATATTGCGAAAATAGAGAAACTCTCAAGGAAACGTAGAAATATTTATTGTTATCGATTGTTCTCAGAGAGTGCGGGCCCGGCATGGCCAGGTGGTTAAGGCACTCGACTCGCAATCTGAAGGTCGCGGGTTTGTATCCCCGTCA
>NW_013665749.1:674837-680687 GCF_000517525.1 Limulus polyphemus
TAAGTAGAAACTTGGATTATTCGCAGACCTACAAATGTTTGACGAGTCAATGTCTTTTGAAATTTATGTAATTGAATAGTTAAAATTCACAAACATTGTTATCATTTTTACTTTTGTTAATAACCGGCTGATTTCTAATAATCTGTTTTCTACCCAATAAATGGGCCCCAACTCATTAATCTGCACATCCTTACTTAGGTTTAGATTTATCATGGCTTAAGGTTGGTATCAAGTTTTGTTTTTCTTATTTTATTTATTTTTGATTAGGTTTCCGTTTTTTTTCCCCCTCTTCTTTTTCTGCTAGTACGGTGGATGATGTTGCGTTCCTTGGCTTTTAGAATGTCTTTAATAAAGTACTACTCAACTCAAGGTTTATTGTAAAGTTATATTTCTAGTAGTGGTTTGGTAAAGAATGGCTATAAATGCCAAGTTCTTGATTAGAAGAATATAGTTATGGGTCCTTTAATAATGTGATTTGAGACATTTGTCATATTTACGTTAATGAGCTATATGCCTACAGTACGATGTTATTCAATTTTGCTGACTTTAGCTATTAAGATGTTAGTTATAATAATACTTGAGGCAATTAATAAGTAACATAGAAAACTTGTTTTGATACTGAAAGGCCCGGCATGGCCAGGTAGTTAGGGCGCTCGACTCTCAAACTGAGGGTCGCGGGTTCGAATCCCCGTCCCACCAAACATGCTCGCCCCTTTCAGCCGTGGGGGCGTTATAATGTGACGGTCAATCCCACTATTCGTTGATTAGGTTATAAAATTTTAATGTTCTGGTTCGTAACAATCTGTTCCAAACATAAATGTTTGACATGGAGTGTTAAAACTGTTTTTCTGTTCAAGCACCTGTGAATGTCCAAGTCCAATAGGCTTCATACAAAATACACTTGATCAGCATAAAGCCATGTTCCACCACTGTGTCATTGCTTAGTGACGACCACAGCTTATACAAATATTACTCGTAGAACACGCGAGTCTTCCACCATTGTCTGGGTGTTAATGAAAATGTAGTCCAGTTCTGGTGAAGAAAGAATGAAGTGAAATTTTAAGTTCCAACATAAATAAATTAACTTAGGTTAGCACCATAAAAGTGCTGTCTTCTAGTTTGTTAGTTTCATATTACCTTTGTTTTGATGCTTTGATGCAAGCAAAGTCCAATTTGAAGCAAGTACATAGCAGTACCACACGGATGTTACTTATTGCATCAGCTCGTACAGTCCAGTCCACACTAGCATGTGATCTAACTGAAACTTCTACCAAAGTAGAAATGTTAGAAAATATTTAGTAAAACTGTATATTTCACTCTACATGATTGAATATGTTAGACTAGCTAATGCCGGTGGTACGCGGAAAAAAAAATTGAAAATTATAGAATTTGTAATTAGCCCAAATGCAACTTTCCTCGTGTGTATTCACGCTACTCTCCTCACTTCTAGACTCGTTCTCCGCCTGGATAGACTCGCCAGTGTTTTCTTCTCTTCAAATGGACAAAAATCTTCAATTGTGCCAGAAAAACAATCCCATTCTCCTCATTAATCGGTAAGTATTAAAAATGACATATTTGCTGCTAGATTTTTTTTCTCTTCTGTTTTTTAATTCCTGGGCTTATACTAAAAACAACAACAACAAACGTTTAAACAAAAAATGGCTTGCTATCCTGAAAAGGTTTGTTTTGGTCAAGCCATTATGTTCATAAATAGATGAAACTATCTGTAGGAAGTAAAATCCGCTGATGGTGGCTTATACGTGACCCATCCTGAAAAGGTTTGTTTTGGTGTCAGGTATAAGCCACCATCAGCGGATTTTACTTCCTACAGATAGTTTCATCTATTTATGAACATATCAAATTCAGCCACTAGAATATAATATTCAGGAATATTGCTGAAATCACGCGGTATCATTGTTTTGTCTCTCTAATGTCCTGTAAGCTTAATGTGCCCTTTTTTTCTTATGTGTTTCAAAAGTGGACTATCTCATGAATAGTAGTTTCCAAATCCGAACCTATTCTTTCACAAGAAAAAATGAAAACAACAGGTACACTGTACCTTCCTGTAATGCGGTACAAGCCAATAACCACAGTTTCGGTTTGTGTATCATCATATTGATACTTTATTCTTTATTTTTATTCACTTGTTTACCAACAGATATATTCTCTGTTTGATTAATTCATACATAGGATATAACATTCATGTACGGTTTTCTATGTAATGTCCAGATATGTGTGCAACACACATACAATCATGTGTAATGCTCTATCCTACGTATTTGTAATGATATTAATGACATATTTTTACTCTTCCCTGCCCCCCAGTAGCACAGAGGTATGTCTACGGACTTACAGCGCTAGTAACCGGGTTTCGATACCCGTGGTGGGCAGAGCACAGATAGCCCTTGTGTAGCTTTGTGCATAATTAAAAACAAACAAAACAAATACTCTTCCCCAGTTAGCAAAGAATATCTTTATTCAGGTATTTTCTTAACTTCCACGTAAGTTTTCTACATGCTTTTAACATAATTATGCTAAATTGGATGTCCAAATGTAATAAATATGCATTAATAATCTTCCTTAGACAAAGGTTACATCCAGGCTTATAATAGCTTGACCAAGGGGCTTTGTCTACTCCTCGAGATGGGGTATGCCCATCTCAAAGGATGATACATATCTTGTACAAGTTGAGTTGGGTGGGTCTCTCCCGTGTATATGATTATTTCAGTTATTTGGGATAGTTGTTGATGTAAGTAATCCAGGGAATTTTAGGATTCCACACTAGAATCTCTGTCTGACATGATTCTATCTCTTTCACACCAGCTATTACTTTGATCTTTTCTTCATCTTCAGGAGCCAGTAAAAGTCATGTACTGTGGTGTAATGCTAAATAAAGAAGTGAGGGAACACGTTTTGAATGTGTTACTATGATTAGTATTTATTACGTCACCAATACATAAAAACACATATTTCAGAAATAGTAGCTGTAAATTGTAATTGAAATCTACATTTGAAAATGTTACAATAAAAAAATAATGTTCTCTCACCTTGAACTTTTAAATTCCTGGATAACTTATTAACAGAACTTCCAAACTTGGTCTACAGTGAGTTCCTTGGACTTGACTACTCTTGTTCATTTAATTGTTGCTGAACGATGACACTTAAACCATTTGTATCCATAGTCGTCTGGTTTCCAGTTTTGAATCGGAGCGCTGTGAAGCTAATGAACATGAGGTTTGTCACATGGTTGACTAACAGCCTAGACCTCGTTTCCGTAGTGATAAGGTTCATGCTTCTAAAGCTTCGTTCGCATTTGGAAGAACTCCATGGGATGACTTTTGAACACCCGATTAAAGGACTCAAATCTGATGAAATATGGCGCCCACAGTTGTCTAGAAAGACTCTGTATGCTGGGGTTGTTTTTGAAAATGGCAATCTGAAACGTTTACAAAGGGACTCTATTTCTCTTTCTCCAAAGCCTGGATTTATCTCTGCTAGCCACTCATTGACTTCTAAGGTACGGAGCTCAGAAATTATGTTTGGAATGAAATTATAAGTGCCTGGCTGTGACCCAGTTGGTTCATGAGAAGAAGTTGGTGTGAATAACGTTGTTTTATATTGTTTATGATACTGGTTAAAAATTGACCATGATTGATTGAAACAATCTTATTGTTCTCTGTCAGTGTTATTAATAAAACTTCATTTCCTTAATGGTATTCTCTGCTTCTAAGGCCTTTTTACCCTTATGTTTCATCATTGCTTCTAAAAACCGTATACTGCGACGAATTAACTTGTCTGCATAAACTATAGTAATATCCATTTTCTGTAAGGCTTCTATAGTGCTTAACAGGAAGGCTAAGTTAGAAATATTAGCTAAACCAAAATGGGCCGTATTTATATTACTGAAAACTAAGCATTTATTAGTTACTGTATAAGTATGGTTAAATAGGAAACGGGATGTTTATAAGCTCTTGTACACTTTTACACCTATACCGCTAAATTCCGGGAGGTAACTAACATTCAGATATCTAACAAGCTTATTGGATGAGCCATATCGTAAATATTTTCTCTACTTTTAATAGTACTTTAGACAATGCTTGTTGCAATTACTGTACTACAAACAAGCCGATAAACCATATCCAACTGTGTTTTCGAAGCAGGGGAAAAGTCTAATGCCTAGAGTGGTGATTCATTGCTTTGTTTTCGAAAGGTTTCTACTTCAGTCGCTAACAGTAAAATAAACATAGGAATTATGTGTGGAAAAGATTGAAAGTAGAAATTCTCAGGAGATTTACTTTGTAATTTCGTAATTCATACTCAAAAGTCGAGTTTCTAAGTCAGTTGCTTACAATATAATAAGTACAGAAAATAAGTGTGAAAAGGTGAGAAGTATAAACTCTGACCATAAATTGTTTGGAACTTTGTAATCAAATTAACAGAACTACATATTTTATTTGCAATCTTTTATTTCATTATACTTTGATAACCTGCCTACAACCTGGATAAAAGGGTTAATGATTCTTTCTTCTGGAGGTGGGCAAAACGAAGTTTGGGATTTGTAAGGTCGGATTCGTTGGAAATAGTGAGGTAACGGCGTTCCGGCAAAACGAAAGGCAAGGTAACGCCTTTCCCATGCATTCCCACACCACTGACTGTGAATAATATAAAAAAAAAATTGGGCCAATCAACTGAACAGCTTTCACTCTTTTTGCACAAATAAGATTTTTTCATTTGTACAAATGTTTATTTTTATTTTTTGCTGTTCATATTCATTTTAATACTCTGCATAAAGTTTCCAAAACCTTCATTTTGCAAATATTTGATTACTGCATACCAACATCATACTGATATCTGACAAACTGCCTGAGGACTCTAATAGGGCAAATATCGCAACCTGAACACTCACTTCCACCGGCTGTCTCAATAATCATGCTACGATACTGCCATCTATGAGTTAATAAGTTTAGCGTCCTCTCTCAGCATTATGAAATAAATAATTGCAGACAGAATTCAAACAAACTAATACTTCTCATCTAAAATTAAATTAATTTATCTAGTGTGGGTTAATATTCAAGACATCAACTACAGTATACATCATTAGATACTCTGACTGATATAGGCTAAGTACAAAATTATAAAGTAAAATACATTTACTATCACTGTATCGTACCGACATATGCGGGTCGATTTACTCAACAAGTCAGCATCACGGAAACTAAACAGAGGAAAAGCCTAATGATACAAGGACCTTTCTACCGATTTCTTACAACCCGATTCATTTTCTGTGCTGATTAATAAAAAAAAATATCCTCCACTATAAAAGTTAAAATCATGTACAGGCCTGATACGCTTATGTGAACTTTTCGTGAGGCCTGGCATCGCCTGGTGGTTAGGGCACTCGACTTGCAATTTGTTGATAGCGGGTTCGAGTCTTTGTCAGCGAACATACTCGCCCTTTCAGCCGTGGGGGCTTGATAATGTTACAATCAATCCCACTATTTGTTGATAAAATAAGTAGTCCAAGAGTTGGCGGTGGGCGGTGTTGACTAGTTGCCTTCCCTCTAGTCTTTCACTGATAAATTAGGGACGGCTAGCGCAGATAGCCCCCTTGTAGCTTTGCGCGAAATTCAAAAAACAAACATTTTCATGCACACAAGCAATCTGTGATCGTTTCTCACATAAAAATCCTGCCAACCTTCATAAGAGGTCCGACATGGCCAGTTGGTAAGGGCGCTTGACTCGCAATCTGAGGGTCGCGGGTTTGAATCCCAGTCCCAGCAAACATGCTCGCCCTTTCAGCCGTGGGGGGCGTTATAATGTGACGGTCAATCCCACTATTCGTTGGTAAAA
>NW_013665749.1:680945-684412 GCF_000517525.1 Limulus polyphemus
CCACTATTCGTTGGTAAAAAGAGTAGCCCAAAAGTTGGCGGTGGGTGGTGATGACTAGCTGCCTTCCCTCGAGTCTTGCACTCTTAAAGTAGGGACAGCTAGCGCAGATAGCCCTCGTGTAGCTTTGCGCGAAATTCAGAAAACAAACAAACAAACCTTCATAAGAAAAGCTCATCTGAGTGCTCGAAAAACGTATTTTAAGCTTTTAGATATTTGCAGTCCTGCTTTATGTAATTATGTTAGATATTACATATAGCATCACAATATCCTAGCTACGCTGTAATTAAAATTCCAGCAGTAGCTAACTGTACTACTACAGTGAACTCTAAGAGGGCCCGGTATGGCCAGGTGGTTAGGGCGCTTGACTTGCATTCTGATGGTCGCTGGTTCGAATCCCTGTCCCACCAAACATGCTCACCCTTTCAGCGGTGGGGGCGTTATAACGTGATGGTAAATTCCACTATTAGTTGGTAGAAGAGTAGCCGAAGAGTTGGCGGTGGGCGGTGATGACTAGCTGCCTTGTACTGTTAAATTAGGGACTGCTAGCGCAGAAATTTGAACCAAACCAAACTGAACTCTAAGTCTTGTATTACATATCCATTCTATTATGAAACACCACTTGCTAGCTCGTAAAGTAAGGATTACAATGCCTTTTCAGAATACAAGCATTTTACTGGTTATCTCCAGTATTCTATAGGCATCACCTACTACCATAAACTGTCCTAACTATCGCACGATACCATATAAACATCTTTGTGAGGTATTTTGGTCATATTAACCTTGAAATCAACTACTTGATGTAGTACATACATTCTGCTATGAAACACTACTTGATTTATCGGAAAATAAATAATTTATCTTCCTTTCAAACATTCATTCTTCACCTAAGTGACAAACCTAATTGTTAATCTAGCAATTAATCCCAGACATATTGATCAGAAGGTTGTTTTTGTCATCTCAACAGGTCATCAGAGCTGTCGCACAGTACCTCCTTTGGTATTTGCTTATATAACGTCTTTCAGACAGTCGGGTAAATACCTCCAGCATTTTTCATTTCATCAACTGAGTTGAACTTTTACTATCCTATGACTCGTCAATATCAACCACTTACTCTTGATCTAAGTACCACATGAGGTTTATCTGTGAAGCATTTCTTCAGTTTGTCAACATGATTAATGCACTCGACCAGTGCAACTCCCAATTTTATGGGCTTAATTGTCTGAGAATGACATAATGTCCATTCCAACCAGAACTGGTTTTCTTTCATGCCACAGGAACATTCCATACATTAGCCAGTCTTCCATTTCTTCACTGCTTTATCATATAGTATCTATTCTGTCATATGGTGGCCTTCCCTAATTGTTTATACAGAAATTAATGTGCACAAACTAATACAGACCTCAACCTCTCCATATTTTTTGTAGACATTATGGCACATCTGCACTAAGGGATGGGTCAAACAGTAGTCAGTCGACTTCTGCTTTGTTGCATGATGCGCTTTCACAAAATATGGCAGGTGTTTATCTCGATCGATCCTGTTGTTATCAATAAATGTTTTAAGCATCTATCTGATGGTCTGTAAATTTACTCTATTTTGGTCAATTTTTTTCTCTGGGTGGACTACACATTAGTGTTTTCATGACCGCTCAATGTTTCAATGTAAAAGTGACCAGAAAAAACACTTGCACATTGACACATGAGCAAGTAATAATCTGTTTGTTTCCAGTTCTCACGTTTTGTAGTCTGAAGTCTTTCTTGCTTTAAAACTCCAGAGGCCACTAAATACATCAGAGATTGAGATCCATATCTCGATAACTTATAACGATGGTACTCTCCCTGCACTGTATCTATTTGTACAGGTGCCAAAGGTTACATATAACCCTGCTACACTCCTTGATCTACAATAGTTGTACATCACATTTTTGCATGACAAGCAGCACCTAAGCTAGTTCTGGGTCCACCAGTTGTTATTCCTAAAGCTCCTGAATTTTCATGAATGGTATCCATCCAACAGTGGAATAATAATAATATACTGTATAGTTCTACATCACTGTTGATACAATGGCACAGTGGCCAGAACCAGGACATTAAATGAATAGATAAGCATTCACCATTTGACAAGACAATCAATGTGGGCATTTCTGTGTCGAAGACCCAGTTAATAATGTACAAAAAAAAAGTCATGCTCTTGCTAGATTGTGATCCAACATACAAAAATCATTTCTTTTGGGTTTTTAAAATTCATAAGTCCATTTCACAGGGAAGGCAGAGTTGGACTTCCGTCGGTTGAAAAAAAAAATTAAATTGATGAAATAAAATATCCGACTTCTTAATTTCAATACCCAAACTATTGGACAAATGAGTACTACAAATGTATTCTTACTTTGAAACATTCAGACGAACATTTACCAACATGCAACTTCGGAAAAAGTCTGAAATATTGTACACCAGCATGTATATTAATTAATAGTATAGTTGATCGGCGATTTTCCGAAGTGCAGTATGCATCACATCATGGCGAACATGTGTTACTATTGAACATGCAAGATTTTCGTAATTGTTTTATGTACAATTTAGCAATGATCCATTCAAAGTATTTTCCGTACATAGTCATGAAAGTAATGAAACTCGATCTAGATCTATACTTACTTTATTTTGTCTGTGATAGGCCTAAACCTGTGAGAGACTTAGCCTGTAACAACGTAACTTAGTTGTAAGTCGTAAAACTAAACAGTCTAAAGTTAACATTAACAACATCATCGTAAGCAGTTATAAGGAGGCTTACCCGGCTGTATTCTTAGTAAGCCTGTAAGGTCTTAATACTAATAATACGGCTTAACCCAAAAGTCCTAGACTAGGTCTAATGGTATTTTAATATAAATCTACACCATAATTCCATTATTTCAGTAGTATCTAATGGTATTGACTACTGTTGTAACTTTAACTTAGTAAGTGGAACACTGTGACTGTAACAAGTCTGTGTTACTTGCGAAAGGGGTAAGGATAGTGGGCTGGGACAATGAAAATCTGCCCGTTGAATTAAGAATAAAAAATACCAGAAGCCTGAAACCTTGTGTCTCAATTCTGTTTAGTACATCTCATCAGCCAAAATATTGCTTCATAAATAACTTAGTTGAGGTATATAATTTTTAACAACACAGTTCTCTGAGCAATAGGCTCGATATAATGGCTCTGTTTGCATTTCAGAGTGAAAAAGCTGTGGCGCTCACCTCCTGTATATCTCCTCCCTGAGTGTTTTCAGTCAATTCAACCTCTCTTTGCTGCCATCCCTGATTTCAGTGATGCATGGTCAGTCTACATGGATGGTAGAGGTAGTGTTGATAATACTATATATATATATAATATAACAAGTATATGTAGGATAGGAGTAATTAGTTTGTACGTACGGTACCTAGTTTAGTTTGGTCGTACGGTATAGTGTACTAGTATAGTATACTAGTATTTAG
>NW_013665749.1:684505-686392 GCF_000517525.1 Limulus polyphemus
TAACAAGTATATGTAGGGATAGGAGAAATAGTTTTGGTCAGGTACCACGTTTTATTTTGGCTCGGGATATGCAGTATAGATACAGATGTTTTTAGATTGGATAGTAGATGTGGCCATACATTTAAAATGTGTTACATTCATGAGCTACCACTTCATCATAGCAAGATATTAAAGCAGTTACTTCGTCATAGGATTTTTTTTTGAAAATGTAATAAGGATATACACGGGATGTACATTTCTGCATGAGTGAACAGCCATTGCAAACCCTTTTAGAAAATGTGGCACATAGTAGTGTATGGTAGTGTTTTACATCCCCGATCTATATGATGCAACAGCTATTACATGTAGTGGACATGTAAATATTATCATGCCTGCATAATATTGTGAGAAGATCCATTAACAGAAAATATACGTGATCCATCACAATATCAGTATCGGATTGGATTTCTTCAGATAGTTCAATATCTCATCAGATCGGTTATTTGTCCCATACCTAACTATAAACATTTCTATCTTTGTCTACAGTATGTATTCATCAGCATAAAATTAGCATAAACAATTTCGTGTTATAATCCATTCTGCACGTGTGATCATGCCACTGCAAATACCCTATGACTAACGCCAGTATCTAACAGGAAATATTATTATTATTCATTTTGAATATGTAAACACTTGAGCTTCTACTAAAGCACATTTTAAAACTGAAATGCATGGTCACAGTCTTCAGTCCATCTGAAACTTTTACAGCCTACTAAGTAAATTTTCTTGCAAATATTAATGTGCATTTACAGAATTTTAAGGAAACAAAAAAGATAATTCACGCGACACAAAACGGAGAATCAGAAATGTATAACACACAATTTTGGTATAATTCTAGCTCCAACTGGTTATCAATATGTCATAGAGACAGATGTATTTTGCAGTTGAAGCACAATTATTTAATAGGTGTGGAGATGATAATGGACATAAAAGCAGATATCGGTAAACAACATACCTGAAGAAAAGGTTGACACGTAGATACTCATTGGCACAAACACGCTATTTTCTAAAAATGGTTCTCTACTTAACCTAAAGGAGAAACAACACACCAGCAGGCTCGAAATAATGTACACGGTTTCTGGAAAACATTTTCCATTAGTTTTGGTGTTTTTTTTTTTCCAAATATCATGATTTTTCCAGGCCTGGAATACATATTTATCATTTTTCCAGGTCTCCCAGAACGCATGGGAGTCCTGAAAATGAATTTTAGGATTAGTTAAAGTAGATGATGGTCAAGCATGCTTGGAGAAATTTGCTATGAATAATCAGTGACACAATCAAACCTAAGTAGTTAGGGATCTCTCATTCATTCATTCATTCATGGTTTTGGGCAGTCTTTAACTGCTGTAATCTTGAGCCTCTATATCTTCCCATAATGTGACAACAACAACAAATTCCGCTTGTGTATGTAAATGTTCTCACTTTCGTGACATCAGTTGAAAACGAGTTCTTATCTACATATAAATATATCCAGGTTTTCAGAAGTAGAATTATACAAAGGATCAAATACCAAGATATCATCGACATAGATCTGGCATCCAGGAACGTCGAGAGCCAGCACAAGCCCCGGGACAAACATACTCGCCGAGCCCCCTTTCTCTCTCTCTCTTTTTTTAACATTTTCAAGAACTTATTAAAAAGAAGATCCTAATTTAGGACAGCAACGAGCTCATAAACCAGACAAAATCATAGCAGCAGCCGTTTTTACCTCACAGTATAAACGTTAATAAAGTAACAACAAATATCTATCAAATCTATAAAATAACAAATATATATTAATTATTATTTCACTCGTTCTTAATGTATCAAGCGTCTATATCCAAAGAAAAGCCAAAACTAATGGTTTTA
>NW_013665749.1:686617-693177 GCF_000517525.1 Limulus polyphemus
AGGAGAAAGCCTAAAAACATAAAATTGGGGCGCATGCTTTGACCAAATTTAAGTAGCGTATAAAATAATATCACTACAACTCAAAACTGATTTTTCTGTATACGGATCTATACACACACGCCCAAATCTGTATGTACGTACATTTGAAAAAATATATAATTTTTGTAACCAGTTCACTTTTCTAAAATAAACCTGAAAATTCTCCACATTATCCCAAATACTACACCTATAGTTTCAAATGCATAAAATGCATGCTAGCTTAACTAGAAAATTTCAATTTTATAATGTCTAGGAATTGTAAGGTGAACATTCTTTCAGTTTATTGTTGTAAACTGTCCTTTTTATCTTAACTTACACGTTTGTTTTGTAGTTTCGCTAGAGGAAATGTGGATGTCACGTCATAAGTGTATGGTTTAATGTCGGAAATTTTCTTCAAAGTAATGAAAATTATTTTAAAATATATAAACGGAAATTAGGCGAGATTAGGGTGTGGAGATTGTTATTGTTTTTTTTTTTATTGAGTTAGCCATTTAGTTAGTACAGCGCAGTAAATTTAGCTTAATCGTATTTCTATCCATGTGCCATATGTACGGGACATTGAAGGTTTGTTTTTGTTTGTTTGTTTTTTGAATTTCGCGCAAAGCTACATGAGGGCTATCTGCGCTAGCCGTCCCTAATTTAGCAGTGTAATATTAGAGGGAAGGCAGCTAGTCATCACCACCCACCGTCAACTCTTTTACCAACGAATAGTGGGATTGACCGTCACAATATAACGCCCCAACGGCTGAAAGGGCGAGCATGTTTGATGGTACTGGGATTCGAACACGCGACCCACAGATTACAAGTGGAGCGCCCTAACCACCTAACCATGCCAACTTTGAAGGTAGCAAGTGTGAAGTTGTTTTGTTGCACTCTGCACAAAGCTACTAGACGACTATCTGCTCTAGCCGTTCCTACAGTGCATGGGTGAGCATTGATGTACACCACAAGTGACTGGCTTCTCATATAAAACATAAGTTTAAAAACTAGGGATATAACAGAAATTTATTCTGCATGCTTGAAAGATTACTCTAGCTATGTGACTTTGAACAATACTGGATGACATAAATATCAAAATGGCTGTACTTCATTAGTTCCAGGTTTACAGTTGTGATATATTATATTTGTGACTTTATTTTATTTTTGGCCTGTGTAAGGCGGTAATTAATTCTTTATGTTATTGTCATTAAGTGGGTAATGAGTCGCAAAACAAATAATCAAAACATTTCGGAGGTGGGGGCACCAAAAGTGTCTTTGCCCCCGGGTGCTGAGGGTGAGAGAATTTTATTTACTCCACTGAGGTCAGTTTCAACAACCAAACTTATATTTTTATAGCTACACTTAGTAGTTAGATCAAAGATTTCTTTTAAACCATACATCGTTCTATTAGCCTATTTATGTACTCTTTCCATCCTATTATATTTGTAATAAGAACCAAAGCTCTACACCAGCGCTTCCCATTCTTTTTCTATGTGACGCAACTTTGAGACAAAACTTTATGCGACCCCCACACAGCACACAAAACAATATCGCAACCAACACGTTAACATGGTGATTTTCAAAGTTTTTTAAAGTACGGAGGATAATCCATGCTAAAATTGAAGATAAAAAATTTTCTAAATAAACATATACACGTATCTGCTCGTTTGTTAATTTCCGGTATAAATTCTTTCGAGGAACTTCGGTGAAACAAGTCCTTTTTAAATTAAAACTAGTTTATTCTTCCTCAATACAACTTTGTAATACACAGAATTTCCAATCAGTACCTTAAACTTAACTACTTTTATAACACACGCTATAAATCACAGTGATTCACACACTTTACTTACGGTGCCTACTGTTCGCTTGACTCAGTTATCTATCTCTGCAATGTATCTGCCCATGCAATTGCGCTGGTTTTTCTCGCCAGGCTTATATACTAAAAAAAGAGGGCGCCTCGAACAAACTCGGGCCTCTCCGATAATTCATGATCCTTCCAGAAGCTCCAACGCGCATGCTCCCAGCTATCGTAACATATAGAAGAATAAATATTGAAATAAATACATGAATGAATATAGTCAGTATACTCACCAAAAGCGATGGTGTGGCCGGTAGCAGTTTATGGTTGCGAGAGTTGGACGTTTAAAAAAAAACGTACATCAAAGTGTTGCATGGCTATCGGAAGTAAGCTGGACAGCCCATCGGACGATTGAGTCAGTACTGGAGGAAGTGGGGCGGTTGGTAACTTGTCGATGACATTAAACAACGAAAGCTGAGATATTTTAGCAACAGCACCAGGACTAACAAGCTCTCAACATAATCCTGCAAGGGAAGATTGAGAGATGCCGCTTACGTGGAAGACAGCCTAGAAGGTGGACAGATAACATCAAGGAGTGGACAGGATTGTCACTTGCCTAATGCACCAGAAGGTCAACGAACAGGGCCGTATAGAAGGCTATGATGTCACAAACCATGGTCTTCGACCCTCAGCAATGAGGAAGGAAGCAAACGATACGAGATATTTATTAAATAATTTATTTATTTCAACACTTTTGGCTTTGTTTGGTATTAAGCACAAAGCTACACAATGAGCTATCTGTGCTCTGCCCATTGCAGGTATCTAACTCCATATTTTAGTGCAAGCTGTGATACCACTGAGCCTCCGGTTGGAGGGCTTATTTTTGGCATGGATTATCCTTTCATATGAAAGATAGTAAGTATAGTTGTGTACAAGAGAAATAAGTCACATTTTTGGTTCTTAAGTTTTGTACTTGAACATCCAAAAAGTGAAGTAATAACAAATTGGTGGAGGTGTGATGGGTGGGCCTCCAGCTATATTATTAGCATACACAACTTGATTACAAGTGATGTTGTCGACTTGTCGCACTGCGCTTTTGACTAATACTGTGAAGTCAGCAGGTGGGTGAGTTATCGTGTTTTTTTTCCACGCAGCCCTATCGGCTGATATCGTGATTTTACCATGTGGTCGCGATCAACAATTGGAGAACTGTTGCTTTACGTAGTATTCTAAATAATGTTTCCCAGGATATTATATAACGTTACAACGACTGTCGTATTCATATATTGACAGTTTGGGTAATAAATCCCAGAACTTTAACCAGTTGTTGTAAAAACAGCTGTTAATACTTTGACTGGTCCAAAATGTGTCCCTGTTGATTTCAAACTTTTAAAAAAATTATACGCACGCACAATAATAATCATGAAGGCAAGACTAATTCCAAATAACGTGATTGTAGTTACAAACTTAAATGACCAAGCATAATATTTATTTTACAAATACTCATTTCTCAAGTCAGGTTATTTAAACAATTTCTAACAATATTTTTAGTTAGCTACACTTTAATGAACCCTTAACTGCTTTCCAGTGGAGGAAAATACTTTTATGATTTTGGAAAAATTGTATACTTGTGTGGTAGAACGAAAATGTTGGAAATGTTAACTTCAGTATAAAGGATATAAAGTTAAATCTTTAGAAACCTGGGTCCAGACCTGTTCTTTTGTAAAATATATTTCTCTTGTATAGGCATAGATGTGGTAATGCTGAGTAGAATAACTGCAAATATTCGTTGGATATAGATGCGAATGTGTAAGGCTTCATTTTATATAGTTTTGTACTTTTATTTGTCCTGGTGGATGGAGAGTTGATCATGAATTAAATGGTCTTCTGTCATCTTGATCTTTCTTTTGTTTGTTGCTTGATTACAATGTCATGTTATTATAACCAATCTTTATGAAATCATAACTCAATTAAGAAAATCTACTGGTTTCTTTGATTGTCTACTGTGAATACTAAAGTAAAACACAGAAGTAAAGCTTTACTCCTTACTCAAATTAATAAGAAGCACTTTGATACAGAATCTAGTATCTTATCAAACTGGTATGAAAGTTAAGAGTAGGTAGAAAATTAGCTTAGTGGGTGGTGAGTAAGAAGTTGCTTGTGAATGGATACTTTTCTCAGTGGAAATGCGGAAGAATGTGACTAGTGAGGTTCGTCAAATATCTATTTTGGAAACTTTGTTCACTACTCATGTCAACAATTTGAGTAACTTGAACAGTGCTTTTCTAATTCCTTATGCTACTAAGATACTTTATAGATAGGTTTTATGTAGAGAAGTTTAAAGTCCTATTTTGGGTATGGAATTTTGGAAAGAGCTTCCTCTTTTTACATTGGAATGAGCATTGATATTTTGAAAGATTTAGGTTTGATTAGTGACAGATAGATAGTTAAAAATAGCTTTTTCAAATAATCTAAGTGTTTAGTAGTAGTGAAAAGAGCAAATAAAATTTGTTAATAGTATATCCAATTTAAATATTTAAAGCCTTTAAGAAAAGTTTTTCTCTAGAACTTGGAAGAATTAAAGAAGACTTGAATTACACGTTCACAATTCTTAGTGATTTAGATGATATTTTTATGTGTACTTTGTTTGAGTGGAGGAATGATATTGTTTGAAATACTCTTATCAAACAAAATTCTAAAGAAGTTAAAACTAATGTGTTAAAACTAACATTGGATAAACCATTTCACTAGTTTATAAAAAGTCAAAGAACAAGTTTTCCAAAACTTAAACTTATTACCCTTAATATTTCACTTTTTGTTTGTTTGAAATTAAGCACAAAGCTACACAAAGGGCTATCTGTGCTCTGCCCACCACGGGTATCGAAACCCGGATTCTAGCGTTGTAAGTCCGCAGACATACCGCTGTACTACTGGGGGGCAATATTTCACTTTATATGGATGTGAAGGGCTTAACATTACATTTATTTTTCACTTAATTGCTTTATTTTTATAATTTAGGGGTGATGTTAATGGGTCAAATGTTACTGGTTTTAGAAATACTTTTTTCATCAGACACTCTCAAAGTGTATTAATGGAGTTTAAAGAGCATATATACACAAATACTTTGTAAAGTTCACACACCTTGTTTTAAAAGATTAATTTGTGAGTAATATAAATAATTTCATTTTTTTATTTTTACCCATGCAGATGAGAATATCATGAATATTCTACTTTACTAATAGAAAGAAAATGGCTACAGATACGGGAGATATTGTTAAGCAGGGATATGTCAGAATATGCAGTCGCAAACTAGGAGTAAGTATGCCTGCATGCTTATAATTGAATGAAATAGATTTATTACTTAGCATAACAAGACTAACAATTATACCTTTATTCCTGAAGACACATCCAACTGTCAAAAGCTCATATTTTATCAGGAGTTTTTAAAGATCTAAGCCTTATAACAACTGACTGCATAATTCTTCTTTCTTTACTATTATAGTAAAGAATTGTATAAATAAATGTACTTTAGTATTTCTAACTCTTGTCATTCCTGGGATTTGATCCCAAGCTCAACAAGATTACAAAAAATGAGCAACCATTACCAAATGGGATATTAGATTAACACATTAGCTTCTGCCAAGATGAGTTATCAATGTAACTCACTGTACTGTAATAATTGGGTAGCTTATGAGTACTTTACATTGCTCATTATGTTAACTTTTAGGTCTAAACAGTGTAATTTATTGAGAGTTGTATTACCAATAACAGTGAGTAAACAGGAATTAGTTCTAGTGCATCACAACAAATTCGAAGAGAGGAAATAATTTACTTGATAATGACTCCTGTACAAAAATGTAAAAAAAAATACAAGTATGTTAGGTACTTTTGTAGAAGTGTGAAGAAATTTAGATCAGTGAATTCACTTGCAGGTGTTTTCCAATGGGCATTTAAAATACAACTAGACACTTACTACCAAATATTAAGAAATATTTGAGAAATATGTGAGTATAGGTTACAATTCTACATGCCCAGCATCTATATTTAAGAAAAATTAACTCGTACTTGATTACCAAGTACTAAGTTTTATCATCATGAGGAAGTTTGTTCATATTTTGTTTACCAGAGTAAAATTAGTTATATTTTATCTTAGGTTCTTCTTAAGGCTTGAATAATTATCACAATAGTTCCATCTTAAGTGTTTCAAGTGATAGCAAAGAATTAACTGAAATAGATATTAAATTATGAAATGTAAATTTGCTGACTTTATATCAATAGTTGAAACTTAATTTTATTTGTATAATACTTAACTTTTCATTGTATTTGTAGTGTGATAATGGTTGAAAGTTTACTAATTCTGATTATTTAAGAGGGATGTTCTGAAAGAAATATAATGTTTGTTCCTAAATGACATGTGAGTAACTTGTAACTGATCATGTTACTAGATCAGTATCTGTCTACTTCTAGCAAATGTTCTTTGCAACATGATAAAGACAAGCCACATACTTTTCATCATGTATCACTATAATTGAGAAGTTCAGATAGATAGCCCTTACCCATATTAGCCTGATCTTCTATGATTATGATGTCTGTGTAGTTATTATTGAAACTGTGAATATGCTAACCATGTAATAGCAAGTTATTATTGAAACTGTGAATATGCTAACCATGCAATAGCAAGTTATTATTGAAACTGTGAATATGCTAACCATGCAATAGCAAGTTATTATTGAAACTGTGAATA
>NW_013665749.1:694024-719294 GCF_000517525.1 Limulus polyphemus
AAGTTAAGTGAAATTGTGAATGTGCTAACCATGCAATAGCAAGTTAAGTGAAACTGTGAATGTGCTAACCATGCAATAGCAAGTTAAGTGAAACTGTGAATGTGCTAACCATGCAATAGCAAGTTAAGTGAAACTGTGAATGTGCTAACCATGCAATAGCAAGTTAAGTGAAATTGTGAATGTGCTAACCATGCAATAGCAAGTTAAGTGAAACTGTGAATGTGCTAACCATGCAATAGCAAGTTAAGTGAAACTGTGAAGTAATAAGTATTTAAACAAGCTATCTGTTTATAAACATTCTTTATTTATCCCTATGAGCATAGGTGAGGTTCAAAGTGTGTGTGTGCCATGATTTATTTTACAGAGTACCATTCAACATGGTGTTATGTACTTGCATCACAGTTAACAACTATTCATTTACCCTACAATATCGATATAACAACAGTTCATGATAGAGGAGAGTAAATACCAGATACAAAATAAAGGGATACCACAAAAAATGTAGATATGCATTTTGGAGGTTCTGTAAATGAAATACACAAAGTATTTTTATTATTCACATGAACATCACCTTATATCACAACTTGTCAGAGTCTGAACACAGTGAAATTGTCATTTCTCAGACATATCTTGAGTAAATACTTTTGTAATAATATAATATTTTTTTATGTATAAGAGACTTGTGCTATGTACTCGGATTTTTCCATATTCCACGTGGATGCCCTTAGTAAATTCAGAATTATAGTTCAAATTCCTTTTCCTATAGGGGGTTGATACAATGGACCAACCTCATGCAAATTTAGCTGTAAAGATAGCTAGTTCATAGTTTCTGAGTGGACTAGCTCAATGGATATGTTCAGTACATAGCTCAAAATTAATGGATGTATTCAATACATTGCTCAAAGAGATGATCAGAATTTTCTATATTCTAGCTATGGTAAGACATAGACCTACTCTTATTGCATAATATCAATGGCAGCCCTGAATTAATTTTTATACAAAACAAGTGTCAGGTGGCCAATCTTTGATCTTGTATGCACATGTTGGTGATGTGTGAAACTGTGTCCTCATTTAGCAGTATGTTTGTACAACAGCAGTGTGTGAAACATGCCAGGACCCCAACAGGCATTTGGGCATTTCCAAGACATTGAGGGCAACAGATTGCTAGGAGTTGGTAAAACAAGTTGTTATAGAAAGACTAAAAGCATCATGAAGTGTGGTTAGTAGAATGTGAATTTTTTTTCAGACCATTAATACACTAGGCCAGGGGTTCCCAAATTTTTTAGAATCGTGACCCACTATTCATGACCACCGCTTATGGCGACCCACTCAAATTTACTGGGCAAAAACATATGAAAGATTATAAAAAATATTATTTATTCATATTCACATATTTCAATTACATTTAAAAATACTCGCGTATTTTCAATAACATTTCCAGAACTTATAAATGCTATCTAATTGATTAATAATGAGGCGTGTGAGAAGGATGTGCTTGTTTCTTGTTACTGTCAAGAATGGCATTGAAACCAACATCAATGTGGGTTAGTTTCAGGCGTAAGGAATTTGACAATTGAAGTTTATTTTGGAATTTGTTTTTGATTCCTACCATTGCTGAAAATCCAACTTCACAATGAAGATGAGAAAGGGAGAAGTACCTTCAAAGCTTCAGTGGATAGGATTGGGTACAGTTTTTGAACAGACACCCAGAACTGTATCAGTTTTCTGCTGTTAAAGTTCATTTCTAACGAAGCGTCCTCAGATAAATCAAAAAGTTCTTCCTCAGCTTTTGTTGATATCCCACTCATTATGTTAGGCTGAAAGGGGTTCATAATCCATTTTTTCTCTTGGATATTTTTCATTTCTTCAAGGAAATAAAACTCAAAACTCTCTTTCAGCTTATTCAAGTGTTCAGATATCTCAATGATTATATCGTCATCAACTTTGGCTTCATTCTCCATTACAAAGGTTTGAAATGTTTCAAAACAGTCATAATTTCGGTTGTCAATACCGAGGTTTCATGAAAAAACTTGTTCTATGGAAAAACTAATTTTCTCATGAACTGCGAATATACTGATATCTTCTCCTCCTTGCAAGTACAAATTCAGTTCGTTTAGTTTTGAAAAAATATCTGCCAAATACGTGAGCCTCAGAACAAATTCCTCGTTGCGCAAATATCTCACAAAATTGCTTTTACCTTCCAAAAGTTAAAATTCTGCAATCAACTGATAAAACCAGCCTATAGCTAAAGTACTGTATGAATAGGTGAAAATTGATTTCCTTTTTACGAGGACGAATGATTAAATTGAGAGCATGATCAACCCTGATTCATTAAGCTTGTCAAAACAACTTACTGCTTGATACAACAACAGCCTGGCAATGAAAGCCCGAGTCTTGAACTATCTCGACAGACAGCGTTTAATCGAAGCTAATGCGTAATTCAAGTATAACTTTTTACAACCCACTAACATTCCGCTTGCGACCCATAGTTTGGGAAATGCTGCACTAGGCTAAAGACCTGGAGAGGTTAGACAAGTGATTCCTAAATGGTAGTCTATTGACCAGTGTCAGTCCATTGAAATATCCAGTAAAAAGAAAAAGAGGAAAATGAAAGAAGGAAAATAAAACTTGTTGTAAAAGATTAGATTGTATGAAATATATAATTTGTGTATGTTTTAAGAATATATGAAGTGTTGCTTCCTTCATAGTTCGTTGTAAAATAAGCGATCATCGTAACTATCACTTCAAAGATTTTTTGAAGAATCTAAACTATGAAACAACAGGCATACATACTCCTAATGCTCTGTAAACATTTTACAAAGATTTTCCTGCTAGGTGGAGTTAAAAAGGTTGGGAATGATTGGAGTAGACCATTATCAGAAACTGCAAGATGACAGCTATTTAACAACTTAGACTTGACACAGCTGATGGACTTTGGCTCCTCCAACTGAATTAATAGTACAGAGCATCATATCGGCATACAGATGGTCAGAAACAAGTTTTATAAGGGTTATGCCAGGTTACCAATGACATGTTTTGTCTAACTCATTGCTACGTAGCTTTTTTAGTGATGTCGGAAATATGCGAGTTGGTCAAGCAACATGTGAACAATGTCTTTTTCACAGACAAATTATGCTTCACGCTGCAGCAACATATGAGATGTCTACAAATTTGGAGAATGTATTGGGCTAGATCCACCCCTAGTTTTGGGGAGAAATTAGTAGGGATTGGACAGAAATCTGTATTTGTAGCTACACTAATCTTTATATGCTATAACATGGCACTATGTATGACGTATGATATAGGAATGCAGTCTTACAAAGATTAGTGTTGCCATATGCAGGTGCAGTTCATTGGAAGTTTCTTCAGATAAATGATAACATCCACCTACCCACCCATGTTGTTCAATCATCTAGTAACATCCTAGAAGAATGTACTGAGTGAAGGGACTGGCCAGCATCCTCACCAAACTTGAATCTGAACATGTATATTTTAGGAAGATACTTGACAGTACATGATTTATCTCCATGCATTGTTCACGAATTGGCAGCATCTATAGTAGAAGAATACGCCAATTACCCCAGCATCTTCTTGATTCACTTATATGAGTCGCCACATTGATGTACATCTTGCTTTAGTGTCCGAAATAGTCATAAACCTTATTATCAAATGTTTGTTAATTTATTGAGCTACTAAGTCTGTGCTACCAGTGAACATTTGTAGGCATAGATATTTATATATGAAATTATATGACTGGTTACATAACATTTATATTGCATAAAAAATAAACTTGGTTATGCCATTGGCATTATTTGGTAACAGTAATTGCACCTTATCATAGTAATCCCTAATAAAAAAATAGCATATCAACCAATACTATATCTTTCATATCCAATCTAACCTGAAAATCTCAGATTTGGGGTGAAAGGACTCACTGCCACTGGATATAGCAGATATAATGCAGTTGACATATTATATACACTTTCTTTAATTTCAGTCAGAAGATCTTATTAATAATAGGTAGAATATAGGAAACAGTACATATAAGCTATAAATTGACATTATACTACATTTGTACAGAAATTAGAAACTTGTTACTTTGCTATTTCCATTGATAGTTAAAAATATCTTTTAAAATTAGACTGATGATTATCCTACTGCAGATATGGCAACGACGATGGATTGTGTTACGCCGAACTTCCAGTAAAGGTACATGTCGCCTAGAAAAATATTTGGATGAAAAAACAGCATCTCATGGGGGTGTATTTAAAATGACAGTATTAAACGCTGTCACTAATGTCTGTCGGGTTACTACAAGTATCAGAAAGCATGCATTTTCTATCTGTTTTCAAGACTCTGCAACAAAATGTTTGTCTTGTGATTCTGGTGAGTGAAATGCTAAGGACTTTTTTGTCATTGCATTGTTCATATTTATAAGAATATACAAGTTAAATAAAGATTACTTGAAAAATGACTTTGAGAGTACATATAATTAACTTAAATTGTTTCATGTGTTATTGCTAACATTTATAGTTACTTTGTCAGAAATGATAAATGAGGTACAGCTAGTGAAGGTTAAAAGAAACCATTAAACCATATTTTTAAATATATATCTTAACAGACTGCATTATTATGTCTGTGACTTTGGAATATTTCCACATGAATGAAATATGTAACATTGCACATTCAAGAAAGTTTTTACTGTTTATCATGAATCAAAGTAATCATCAATTATGGATTTTGTTTAACATTTTAGTTGTTTTCTGTGCATACATCAGAGATAGGTTTTAATGAAAGTTCATTAGTAATTATTTGAATATCAAAACTAATTTGGGAATTTAACTAATTATAAGGCATTTTGAGGTGGGTTAACTGAACTTTTTTTAACTAGCTCTGAAATTTAATATGTATAAACGTTGGTCATAAGCTTGACATAATAAATCTGATGAAACTAATAACGTATTTTTTTATAGTCATTTGTACTTGCATGTTCATATAAACAATAGTTCTATATCAACAAGACATTTTTTAGCTGTGATGATACAAGGTACAGAATAATATTTAATACAGTATAAGATCCAGTACCTCTTGACAACAAGATGCTAATGTTAGATTTTATCTTGAGCAGGTAATGAAGGGGGAATTTTCAGTATTCCCAACTGCTCGGTGATCACTTTGTTTTTAGTCAGCTCGTAGTATGTTAGGTAGTGGGTTATTTTGAAGTAGTATTTAGTATATTGTTAATTCAATCTGTGATTAGACTAGCTTTCTGGTCAAATTAGTCAGTGTATCTAAAATTGTTTTCAGTGATAGAAGTGAAAAATGTGTCCATTGATATTTTGTACTAATACCTAGCAGACCTGGAAGCAGACACCTGGGTGAAACTGCTAGATCAAGAATGTATCTTATCCCAGACAGGCCTTGTCACTGGTGAACCTGATATTCTTAGCCCAGGAATCCAGAAGGAACTTCAAGGTAAATTAAACAGACGTTACACAACTAATAATTATATAATTTGCAAAAACATTAGTGTATTTTCATGTATCTTATTATACTAAAGCTTTACTAAAGAGAGAAACACACATCACATATTTGTTAAACCCATGCTAGTTAAAACCTCAAACTGTATTGACCTTATTCTTATTGTTTTAATACTTTATTAATAAAGTGAGCACCCTTTTTTAATTATATTAGTATATCACATGGATGAGAATTAGATTTTTGCCATTTTTGTTCAAACTGGGTGGAAAAAGGGTGTTAGGAGACAAAATATTAGTATTAGTTAGGCTTGATTCCAACCAAAATTGATATAGGATGCTCCTTTTAATTGGCTAATTTGATAGGCAACTGACCAATCACAAAACGTCTTTTGAAGCAGAAGGTATCTGAACACCTTGGAAATGAACAAACTCCTTACAGTGCATCAGGTAGACAATCGAAAAAGAATAAGCATAGAGGTGATAGGCTTTAAATATTTTGCTACTTGCCTTAGTGGTTTGCACTTTTTGCTCCTTTGCTTGGAATTACAGTACACATGCTAGAAATGTGTTGTCTTCATCGATGCAATCAAGGAAGTTCACTGCAAATGTCTTGTGCTTTGGTTTGTTATCTGGTTGCAGTGTCTGTACCAACTGAAGTTTGTAGGCATGCAGATGAAGTCATTTACGAATGACATGGAGCAAGGATGTGTTTGGCATGTTAAGTTCTCATGAAGCATGACAAAGCACTTTTCATGGGTTACACTGAAACAATTCATGTACTTATTCAATATGTTCATCACTGACAGAGGGCCTTCCAGCTTCCAACCACTGTAACACACTTGCCTGTCTCCAAGAGCTTCTCTCTCCACTCCCAGATAGTTTCAATGGTGTCTGTAATTATGCTGCACCACAGTCATTAATTTGGTCTGTGCAAGCTAAATGATGCGTTGAGCCTTTTCTTGCATGGTTGACATTTTACAGGGTAACACTACTTACTGGAGTGAAAAAACATGACAATAAAAACTGTTTGACTTGGCCTACAAAATGTTGAAAACTGCATGGTTGTATTTCCTAAGTTATTTAATTTTAAAATTTGTACCACCATGTATTGTTCTCAGTGCTTTGTATTTGAAAAAGGCATTAGGGTGAAAATTTTGTTCTCGGTGATACTCCTCCAGGAAAGTGATTAAGTCCCTTAAAATCCAAGTCTCCTCATGAAATGTTATATACTTGCTAAATCTTAGTTTGCACTATCAAAAAGAAAAGGTGCATATGTATTTTTTATTATTATTCTTGTGAGTAACAGATTTGTGATGAAACTAGTTATCTAATTTTTACTTTTTAATTATATTCAGTATCATGCATCAGATGTCTTGTGTTGAAATATTATTTCTGAATACTGTTATGCGGTGTTACTTTATCTTTTTAAGTTCCAGCTCTTTAGTCTCTTGAGAAAAATGCAATTTAAAATAACATCATAAACTTTCTTTAGGCATATAGTGTAGTTTGTGTATAATGTTACACCATAAATGTACTCATTTATCATTCTGTTCCTATGATAGCCATTCTATCTCGAGCTCCACTTTAGTGGCATAATTACATATTACCATCATAAGAATGAATCATACAAATTCAGAAAATAAAAATATATTCAATGATTAGCCCGCATTCTTTTTGACATAATGAATAACTTATTTTGTATAGTATCCTACAAGTGTTGAATTAGATAAAAAGATAAATAAATAATAATAATAGATGCATGGTAAACTAAAGAAAATTAGAAAAAAACCAAAAACTCTCCTTAATTTAAAATTAGGTATGTCAGAGTGTGTTAGCACAGGCGCATACTTAAAGAACAAAGCACTGTATTATACTTCTATAAAAAGTCTGGCTTTGTATCATTGTTAATCCTCCTCAACTCATTGCTGTTGAATCATTTAGGTATTTTGAATCATCCAGATACTTGGATACATATTATAATTAAAAAAAATTGTTTTTCTGATCTTTAATTATTCTGATTATAACTTGATTTAGTTTTATATGTGTGTGGAATCTGTATGTATGTTAAAAGTGTAACAAATCTCTGTCTGATACAGAACAGTTCCATGTATACCTTATGCCTACCCCTAAGCTTGATGTGTTTGGAGAGTGTTTGCTTCAAGTAACTCATGAGAATATCTACCTATGGGATGCAACAAATCCTCGTATTAAACTTGTTACGTGGCCTCTAACTGCCCTCAGGCGATATGGAAGTGACCCTACAAAATTTACTTTTGAAGCTGGAAGGTAGGTGGTTGTATAAAACCAAAAACTTATTAATCTTTAAACACACCTTTCTCATTTCAAAATACATGGTTAGATTTCTTCTGGTCACTCTCATTGTTACAGCCTATCATGGCCAGGGTGCTCGACTCGCAATCTGTGTGTCATGTGTTCGAATCCCCATCCCACCAAACATGTTAGTCCTTTCAGCCGTGAGGACGTTATAATATGTGACGGTCAATCCCACTATTTGTTGTTAAAATAGTAGCCCAAGAGTTGGTGGTGAGTGGTGATGACTAGCTGCCTTCCCTCTAGTCTTTCACTGCTAAATTAGGGACAGCTAGCCCTAATGTAGCTTTGTGCGAAATGCATAACAAACTCATTGTTAAAAAAATTATTGAATCTTAATGTAATTAAGACTTACTATGAAATTGTAGCACTACTTCAACATTTCCTGATTTAACTGGTGCACATCTAATTGTAGTGGCTTGAGATAAGTCAAATTCCAACAATGTTGAAGGCAAACTTGTAGAATTACTGGTATCCTTAGTGTATCTTTTTTCTTAATTTTGATGGATTGTAACTTCGAACAAGCAATGTAACAAAAAAATATAAACACACTTACTAGAAAATAAAACTATTTTTGACAATTACTATTTATGAACTGATCTTAATGCATTAGTAATGTGGCTTTAAAAACTACAGAAAATAGCAGAAGCTTTAATTAAATGAACTTTAAAGCTGTACAAGAAATACCAAATTTAGCATCAGAAAAGAAACTCAATATCTGCTACTTACTCCGTTTTATTGGATTTCATTTTTGATGCTAACTTTTTGAAATGTCATGAATTAATTTCTTAAACAGATACATTATGATGAAAGTTAACATTTTCTTAAATAGAAAATGTACTTCCAAAAATACTTTCCTCCTTTCACACTACATCTATTACTTGACTCCTAGGGTTTCCTTCCTTTGCCCATCTAAGCATTGGTCTGATTTTATTTTTCTCGCTTGCTCCAGTCTTTTATTCCCCACTTAATTGCCCTTGGCGATATCTGTCTTGTGACACTCTCCACCTATGTCAATGTGCCCTCTATCCTTGTACTGTTTATAAGCATCTGTCTTTCAGATAATATTGTCACTTCTTTAAGACTGATCCAATCTGCAGTCTCTATCACCAGTTCTTAGTGTGAGAAGTGGTAAGTATTATTGGAAATACATTCTTGATTTAAGAAAATTTTAACTTCCAAAACGTACTTTCCTTCTCTAACACTACAGCTAGAATCCCACAGTGATTAGGTGGAGGGGCTGGTGTGGGCATTATCAACACAGAATGCATCTGCATAGATCATGGGTGTGCCAGTAGAAGATTAGCACCCTAGTGGGGGAAACCTCACTACACCCAGAACAGGTATGCTCTTCATTGGAACCTAATTCATGTACTGCAGTTGGAATTTTATATGATCTGTCATCACTATTGGTCAGGCCCCAACCAGGTAGCTGAGGTTCCACTACTTGGGGTTGGAATTGTAGGGCCGTGGTCCCTGGATCCCATGTTTGTGGCTAGGGCATTTGGGCTGCAATATATATATATATATATACACACACACGCGCGCGCGCACACACACACACACACACACACACACACACACACACACACACGAATGGATCTGAACCTGTAGCTATAGAATGATTGTGTTCCGAGCCATGGGAATCGCAACAAGGTAAGCAACACCAAAGTGGATAAACCCTCTCCTCAACCTGAAGAAGTCCAAAAGGCAACACCCCAGACTTGGAATGACGGGATCCTGTATGCCATACACAACCTGAGGAAGCGGAACTCATCCATTCTGGAATTATGAACATTCATCCTCACTCCCCAACTGTGTGGGCAAGGTAAATTCTACTTGTCCCTGGAATTATTGGGAAGAATTAGAATAAACTGTTCTCAACCAAGGACCCAAGAAGGGACCACTCTGCATTCGGAATAACAAGGAGACAATGGACCCTCTTCCATGAACAAGGTACTGAACCAATATTGATAAAGTCAAACTCACTCCAACTGGATAGCCGAGCGTCAAATCTGAACCAGTTTTATAAGTAGGCACCTCCATAGGCTAGTGACTCTCCTACCAACATCTGGAAAAAAAACATCCAGGGTCCCGGGTAGGAGGGCTCCCGACTTTGCCCTCTTCTCCAAGAGTGGAGGAAGTTCATTCGAACACTCTGGAGGAATAACCTTTGTCCACCATCCCAGTGACTGGAAACTGATAGACCTGATTTGCTTCTGTGCCAGAAACAGTAATCTGGGAATTTATGCTGACTATCAGTTTGCCAAATGAAAATAAAATTATTTTATTTTTTTGTTTACAAAAATTAATTGGGTAACACTAAGAATGCTCAAAGTATCTTCAACAATCATAGTACAGAGAAACCTGTTAGTGAATACTTTGTCGAGAAAAAGTGATAATATAATCTAAATGAGGTACCAGGAAAGAGGGTGCAATGGGGTGGAGAGTGTTACAAGACAGATATTGTCAAGGGCAATTAAGTGGGGAATGTAAGACTGGAGCAAGAGAGAGAAAAAATCAGATCATTGCTTAGATGGGCAAAGGAAGAAAATCCTAGTAGTCGAGTAATAGCTGTAACATGAGAAGAGGTATGTTTTGGAATTTTGACTCTGCAGACTTTGAAGTTAAAATTATCAAGTTTCTAGAATATTTTATTTTGACTTACTGATGATGATGATATAAAGTTATGTGTAATATTAAGTTTTAAGAAAACTGTGTATACCTTATACTGCTTTACCCATTCCCAGGCACTGCTGTACAGGTGAGGGGCTGTTTGGTTTTTATACGTTGGAAGGAGAGAAAATTTACTGTAAAGTTCATCAGGCAACTTTAGCAATAGCTAGAGCTCATTACAAAGTGAAAAAACAAACAGATAAATCCACTTCTAACAAGGTATATATTCCTTTTGTTTAGAACATTTTTAACAGTATCCTTTACTGTTTTAAAAGAGTAGAATTTTTTGTTATATTAAAAAATTCTGTAACTGCTGTGGATTTCTGGTAAATTTTTCTCGCACTTGTTCTTTAAGTTTCAGATTCTTAAGACTAGGCATTTCATTGTCCTTTATAAGATTAACAGACTCAAAAACCTTTTAAATAGTATCCACTTTACTACTGACTCCAAATTTATCTAGTAGATAGAACTAATTATTGAAAAGAACATAAAAAAATAAATAAAAAAATAAGCTACGTATATTGATTAAACCGTAATACGCTACTCAAACTGAAAATAATTGTACTTACTTTTTAGTAGAAATGTTGAGTATGTTAATGTTTTACTTACTAAGTCAGTAGAGGGAGTTTACATCTTGAATTATTTTAACAATAATTAACCTGACCTTGAAGACTAGTGGCTTATGAAATATTTGATGTTTCATAATATTTTCATATAATTAAAAAGATGTCTATAAATATATGTTTACCTGTATTTTTAAGAATTTTTAGGTTAAAAAAAAAAAAAATAACTGATCCCACAGAGTTACAGTGAAAATGATTCAAGCCATGATTTATATAGTGACGTTCAATGATAAACTCTTTTGAATAACAAATTTGTTTTTCATGATTGTAATTCACAGGAACCACCACCTATAAAAAATGCAGCAGTATCTCATACTACACTCGCCATGGTTAATTCTTGTGAAGGTTTATCCTCACTTCCTATAAATAATCAAACAGAATCCTCAGTGGATAAGAATGTTGCAGCAGCACGTGTACCTTTGGCTGAAGCAGAAGAAACTAGAAATGGTCGTAAAAGTCTCTGGAGGAGAATCTAGTTTCAAGTTCTTCCTTTGCTACTACCTCCTAGTGTCATCTTCACTGACATTTGTTACATTACTATATGGACAGGCAAGAGTAATAAGACTGAACAGTTAGTGTAAACAAATGATTAACTATAGACCAGCATTCTTTGATGCACTCGCGGGGTTCCAAAGCTGATTTTTATATTTGAGATATTTTTGTAGCTACCTGGATTTAAATCTGAAGTTAGAAATGTTTAATTTCTATAGATCCAATTTTACATTTGTTTATAATTTTCAAACTTACTCGTAAGTGTAATGGAATATGTGAACATGTTTTCAATATAGATACCAATGTGATAAAAGTTTTTAATTTAAGAGAGAAAAATCCGTGTAAAAAAAAAAAATTGTATAATTTCTCTCATTAAAATGACCCACCTTTTATTATATGTGGTGTTAGGAATTTTATCTGAATATAGAATTTGTCATACTTAAGAAGAAAAAAAAATTTTCATGACCAGGCTTTGAATTTGATATTTACTTTAACAGCAAGTTGTCATTTGATATAGTAAACACAGAAGGATAAGAATATTTTGTTTGAGGCAGGTGAATAGTCATGTTTTATTTTTTCTATATGCAAATAACGTTTTTGGAAAATTAATTAGCCTGTCTTTGTTATGCAAAAGTCAACTAGATTCCAAAATTAAATGCATGTTTTGATGTACGTTACCTTGAAAAGAAAATGTGTGTATATACTTGTTATTCAAACCACAAAGTTCAGATGTGGTGATTGTATAAACATTAATATAGACCATGTAATGCAGATCTTTCTGAAATAAAAATGTCGCGAGCATTTTATATTTATGGCAAAGTTACTAAGGCTATCCACAGCTATCCCTAATTATGAATTACTGACAGAGGAAAAACAGCTAGTTGGCAGCACTCTACTATCCATTCTAAGGAATTAACTTGATACTTTTATAAAATACCCACATCTTAAAGTGGGGGGGACCATTTTTAGTATCTACCACAGGGTCAACTGGTGCCCCAAAGTCATAAGATTCCATGTTAACCCTAATATTACTAGCAGCTAACTCCATTTATTAGTGAGGTACAAACACTATTAATTTTATTTTAAATCAATATATATATATATATATATATTTTTTTTTACATGTAATTTGGCTTAGGCCATATGAATAGTCCTGTACATATAATTTGTGAAGAAACTGATCCACTACAATATACAAATGCTGAGAAATATAATATCAAATATGTTATACCATTATCCACTAAAGAGGTGTTAAATTTAATCATAGTTGGGTGAGTGTTCAGGTATAGGTTTTCACTAAGATCTCTGTAAAATAACACTATAACAGCAAGTAAAGGAAATGTTACACGGCTCTCGTATATGTTTGTCAGATCAATGACATAGTATGTGAACAATTTTATTTAATGTGCAAAAAAAACAAACATTAAACTATTTTAAACATGTTCAATCTATGTTTACATGTGGCTGAATGTTGTTCAGTTTCAGTCACTGCATGTATTATTTGGCAATGCTTTAATACTTTTTTCTTTACTAATACCCACCCTAAGTAATTTGAGATCACAGAATCTTTTTTAATGCTAGTTACATTAAAAGTTACGATACAAAATTTGTTTGTTCTTGATAACAATCTTAAAAGTTAATGAAATAGTGAAATTTACTTGATGTCAATGTTTATACAGTAGTGGGGCAAGGAATCATTTTTTCTTTCTTTGCTTTTAACTCTAACCATATTCTAAAATCATCACATTTACTTTTAAATTTGTTTCATTAGCTCTAAATTATATTACTTAAACTGAACATTTGTCTCTTAACAATACAATTTTTGAAAATAATAAACTTAATCAAGATTGTTCTCTTTCACACATTGTTCCATTCTTGGTTCATTTTCCAATATAACTTGTATAAAATGATAGTCTGTGACCTGACTTGTATATTTAATAATATATATATATATTTGTATAAAATATGTTACAGATGATACAAATTTAATATTGCTATATAATGAAAAGTTGTATGATAGCAGCGGTGGAGTTAATTATTTTCAGTTTTTTTCTACATGATTAATATTGCTTGGAAAAAGAAGTATATTAAATCTTATTATTGAAATATGTAAGGATCAAGGAAGTCTTTCCAGAAGAAGAAAATAAAATGCATTTAGAAAGAATCTTAAAATATGCCTATTACTTGAAACATATATTTAAACAGGCTATCTTTATTCCCGATTGTCTTGAAAAGAAGATCTTGCAAAATGTGTGTATATAGACTTCCAACCTCATGCTTATTCACACTTTTTGTTTGTACACATGAATGATCCCCAACAGATTCTTAATATAGATTTTCCATCATGGTATCATTGTAGTTAATATAAGCAGTAGGTTCATATTTATCATTTCAACAGCTAGGTTGAATTGGATAAAAACTAACTTTAGTTATGCATGTTTTACATGAGGCTTCAACATTAACTTTGCTGTACACATGGATGGAAATATCAAAATAAATGTGTATCTTTTGGTATGTGTGTGTGTGTTTGTATTTTTTTTATTTGTGTCATTTGCAGATTTTTTTTTAATCATACAAAATGTAGCCTTTTTTTTTTCTCAAGAAAATTTTGAATTCTAATAGGTTGTTTATTGGGGTTCAAATTACTGGAGTTAATAAATTGATTAAATTTATTACTGATTTATTTCACACTTCAACTAACAAGTAAGAAAATGTGGAAGGTAACATTTCTGTTAAAAATTCTCTCCCAAAATCAGACTGATATAAAAGTGAATAATAGAATATCTCAACATCAAAATGAATTTTTGTAATTTTTACACACACACACACACACACACACACACACTATATATATATATATTTCTTAGCTGGATCCTTCAGTGCTGTGCTAAAACTGCTTACATATGTTATGTTGGGGCATGTTCACTAATAACACTGAAATACTAATTTGAGCCAAGAATTTATGTATGACACAAATACACTTGCATGCTTAAACACAGGCTGATTCACTTATGTGATTAGTATCAAGGGTGATTTTTATACTATAACTTGTGGGTATGAATTGGCTGTTTTTGAATGTGTTGTCACACTCACCTGGATGATTAACAAACACCTTGTAAAGTTTGATTGATTGACGTCTTGAATTTCGCACAAAGCTACAAAAAAAAAACTACATAGTAGTCCATAATTTTGAATTTACGGACTAAAGGGAAAGAGCTAGTCAATAACAACCACTGCCAATTCTTGAGCCACTCTTGTCTAACTAAATAGTGGGATTTGACCATCACTTATAAAACACACATGGCTCCAAAGTATGCAGCATGTTTTTTAGTCAAGTGGATGCAAACCATGAATCTTCGGATTCACAGTACTACCATGTTAATCACTATACCATACCCAGACTCCTTCATAAAGCATTTAGTGATTCATTCTGAATTGCAGATATGTATTCATTCAGATGATAAATAATATTAAGTTTAAATGTTACTTTTAATTCAAAATTTGTTTAACACAGTATTGACAATTATAATTGTTCTAAACTCAACTAATAAAGCTATGAGCATGTGACCCAGTCTTTAATGTCACCATAGTTAAAAAGAAGCATAACTTTTTCATGTGTCTACATTAGATTAAAATAGCTTAGTCATCAAAAATGTTTACTGGTAAAATTGTATGGTTTTTTTTAGATCTATTTTCACAGTGTAAAAAGCGGCATTTACTCCTGACAGATCAAAATACTCGTGTTGTACAGGTATAAGCATTCAGGCAGCTGTATAAAACAACTAACATTTTTCTTTTTATTGAGTGATGATTTGACACTTTTATATCATATCTATTCATACAGTACTAAAAAATTTTGATCAAATGTCATTTGTCCACAATCAAATATACCATAACCCCAATTACCCAAGAATACGAGTAATAATCAAATTAAGAAAACAAGTGAAAACTAAAATCACACGTGACATTTTTTTTTTTACCTCATAATTAGGCCTTTATGAATTTTGAATAAGTAAGCATGATTTTAACCAATTTTATTAGACCTAAAAAACCTCACTGCTTGCCAGTTTAGGCATTTTAGACCACTACAACAAACTATACAATATCTTGTACACAGTTAATGTTAAAATGTGATATTAAAGACAGCCTAAAGTTACACTGGCTAAAACAACACAGTTGGCAACATCAACAATATAGTTTTGATACAGTCATACAACAATAAAGTATATCACAGAAAAAAAAATTATAATAAAATATGAACTGGAATTTTTTACATGAAAGTAAATTATATGCATTTTTTATAGTAACAATTTTCAGCATTCTGTTAAAAAAGTTTACATATGTATTGAATACAGCAGCAGGCATTTCGTAATTCCACTAAGTTTAATGGTGAAACACCAAAGCTATCCAATATTATAGTGTTTGAGTGTGCTTTTAACTGTTTTACAACAGCTTAATTCAATTTTACCACACAACCTGACCAGTTAAATGAACAACTAATGTTTGCTTTTGCTCTTCTCTATTTTACTATCATTTCCAAAGCTCTAACTAAATAAAAACATAAGGTCTATTCAGATTAATGTAAATCCTAAAACATCCAATATTTTTCTGCATGAAAAATAAAGTGATACAAAAAACTACTGGTGTTAGGAACCCAGCATGACCACTTATTCAACTTTCTAATTGAAAAATAGAATGCTTCCAAATGCCAGTAAAGGCATCACCTCAAACTGTACTTCAAAAACTTATTTTCCCCTATCTTTGTATTCATTTGTAAAACTTTAAACACCAACTCAGTCCATGAAATTCCACAAATTACTTACTCAACAAAATGACAACTATATGGATGAAAACTATTTTTATCACTCAAAAGGTCAATGGTAATTACAAAGGCCAATATTGAAAACTTACTATTTTTTACTTAGAGCTATGGTCTATGTTAATAGTATCAGCATTTACCTGATCAATGTACATAATTTCATGTTTTCATAAGTTTATTCATAGATTAGAATGAGCTTAAAAATCTATAAAAAACACAACTAATGAAATGGGTATAATACAATTGTTTCAAAACCAACAAGATCATTTTTAATCACTCACTATTTAGCACCTTACGCTAGGCAACATCCTGTTGTAAGATTATTATGCTTACCATCTTAAAATTATGTTCTGAGTATACTATATTTAACAAAACCTTTATATAACATGCATTAATAATTTCAGTATATTCCATTGTGTGTGTGTATTATTTATTGCCCCTTAAGCAAATTAGAACAATGGAATCAGGATAAAGATAGTCAAGATTTGTATGGTGTAAACCATTAATTGCAGCTTAATTGAAGTTCCCTTAGTTCCACAGTACTCACTCACTCCACAATTTACTCAAAATGGGACCTAATCGTTTCTGGAGTTTTTTCAGTTATTTTTCATCAACAAAGCAGTTTTTCAGAAATAAAGGCGCATTCATAAAACAAAGCTCACTACCCAAAATGCGACTTCAAATTTCAACATCCACTACTTAACCTTATCACAACTATGAACTTTCCACACTTTCCTCTTATTAAAGCAAGAACCATAAAACTACTGCTCAATTAATTCACTAAATATTTTCACAAAACAAAAGCAGCCTTGAAAACAGCAAAAAAAGAAAGAAAAGGGAATATAATACATCTCAAATTCCACTATAATAATATGAGTTTTTAAGCGAGCACATGATACAATGTACAAGTAGGGTTAAAATTTTATCCCAACACTAGAGCTGTAACAAAGTGTAGATTTTGACCTTCGAAAGTTTGGAACACATTATCGTATGAAAGTCTGAACCTTCAATAGTACTAATTTTCATAATATACTGATGATGGGACCACAACTACTAGTTGTGAAAACCTTTTATTTTACATGTAATTTATATAAATGAAATGAAATAAAATTGTCACAAGCAGTTTAAAAATACATTATATAGAACAGTAATCAAGTTTCTATATCTTACATAAAAAATGCACGTTGTCAATGTACACATATTTTACACTACGTGCAATAGTCATATAGCTACATCCAGTAATCTTGCATTGCTAAAATACTTCTTTGTGTCCAGTTATAAGAACTACAGATTTTCTAAGCAAACTTTATTTAACAGTAACCATTCCAAGGAGGTAAACAGTCATAGTCTTTTAAACACAAAAATATTCATTAATTAAACAGACCTAATAAACATAATAACAAATGAACAGCAAAACAGAACTGAGTAACACTAACAGTTAGATTAGAAAATAAATATGGAGCTTCAACTATAGCACAACATTACAAAAGAGAGTGTTACTATTATTATTCACATACTGTTTTAAATAACATTATTTATTGATTAAATATATGTCTTGGGAAGAGGGAAGTGTAGAGTTACACTAGTACTCCTTTTTTCAACATTAAAATTATGAGTATTAAAATATATTTTGTGTTTCATACTTTATTTTAACATTACACTTCCCTTATGTCTTGTACACTAGGTATTCAGTATATTTTACTGAAGCAATACAGCCACTAAACACAGACCCCCTGTACTTCAACAAAATAGTCTGCTCTAATGTATGGTACGAGCTGCTACTTTGGTAGTGTTTTTTTTTTATATAAAAAAAAATTATCAATATACAAATCAAAAGGATCAAATTTTCCCATGAGTGATCACTAATCACGCACTGTTAAACAGTTTTGTCAACAACAGAAAAAATAACTGACAATGCTTGCATGCCACCTGATTAAACTTAGAAATTTTAGGATTATCTCTGAATTCCTGGCTATCAAATGAGCCTTTAAACACAACTAACACAAATAACAAAACCTTCTTCTCTTATACATAGCATACATAAGTCTTACTGTACAGTCACACAGCTGATAAACAAATAGGTTTTAAACTTTGTAATTCTTCTAAGATGTTTTTTTTTTATGTGAAAGTCCTTAGCAGCTATTAGATTTTGTAGAAATTTCAAGTAACTATTTAAAAATATATGTTATAATTTATAAATATAATTTGATTAAAAATTATTAAGTAGCAAATGTTATATATTAATATAACATACTTTTCAACAATGGCAGCAATCCATCATCCACAGTTTGTCTTTTTTAAATAATTTGTTGAATTTACTCTCTCTTGTGACAATATATTTTGGACTGAAAACAATTACTACAAATTAGACCTAACTGACTCTGTTCTATCATTATTACCCATTGGTTTATACAGATATACTTGGAGGGATTTTATTATAACACTGTCTTAAAACTAAATTAATAGTGAAAGTGAACATTTTAAATTATTATTTTATTACAAGTTACAGCTTTTACAGTAAGGAAAATCTGTTTTTAGAACAGGTATGGTGTTTTGATCACTGGTACAATCATTTTCTAAAAATAAATCTTCCTTACTGTAACTTAATCATTAAGTAAACTCAAAATGAGACAATTTTAAATTATTGTTAAATCCTTTACATAAATTAATGTAAAAAGCTTAAGTTATATATGTTTACTTAAAGCAACTTTAGACCAAGTTAACAGTTATATTCTTGCACAACTATCCAAAGCAAAAATGTTTGTTAAAAAATACTTATTATTTTTTCTTTTACAAAAAAACTACCACATATAAAACAAGCATTAATCTATACAAAAACAGTTTTGTTTATTCTTATTCTCACCACAACTCAGAGTTAAAAATCAGAATTAATATTTAGTATTAAGTTATAATTTCTACTACTGTACACTAAAGGTAATGTTGGTTATATGTTATCAAAATAGTTCATGAGTGAATACGTATTAAGATTCTTTTAAAATCATTCCTACATACACAATAACAGGAAAATTCTGCAACTTTTATTACATCATCATCCTGCTGAATTTTTAATTACTTTTAATTACAAAACTGTAATGCTAAACTAAAAATAAATTATAAAAATAGCAAACAGCAGTATATGACTACAAAGTATAAAACCTGTTGAAGCAAAAGCTGTACAAGGACAACAGTTTTTTCCTTTCATCCTGAGGTAGCCTATAAAAACTCTCAAACTGATTCTAGTCCAAGTAGCAAGATGATTGAAAACAATACCTATTTGGCACCTTAAAAGGACATACAAGACTAGTTAAATTTAACTCCATAGATAACTCTAACCTTAAAACATTTTCTAAAAGAGCTTGAAATGAAGTGGCTTTTACACTTTTCAGTATTATAAAAGGCACAGCATCCAAAGCAGTATTTTTTGTTCATTGTTTTCAAAGATAAAGAATAAGAGATCAGTATCAAGAAGCTGGCAGTACGAAGAAACTGCCACAAGTAATATTGAAGATTTTACATAATAGCCAGTCATTTAAAAAAATCAAACAATATCACCAAGTCTATTCCTTATAAACACTCTTAACATTACCTTCAAAAGTAACAACTTTGTCCAAACTAGTTTTGAAAGATCTCCTAGTGTTCATAAACATCAGTCATTGGGATGCTCAGGACAAGACCTGTTGACTTGGAACCAGTTGTCAATACATCTGTAAAAAAAGTAGTTACAATAGACTTTTTCAAAAAAGATAAAAATATGTTTCAACTTATTAATATATAAATGAAAATCTGGGTATTACATAAGCATGTTTTTGCAAAGAAGATAAATGAAGTTATGTTTTTGTCATTCTATTTTGTTGGCTGTTTCAAGTTTTGTTAATCACAACTTTTAGTAATACAGTAGTCCCTCTTACATACAACCAACCTATCTGCCATGATAAAAAAAGTAGTATCTGACAGGAAATTGTTATTCAAAGAATCAACAACCAGATAACGACCGAGTTCAAGCTGTGCCAGTCGCTATTGCTAAGTCTTGAGTATAAGGTTTTGAGTATAATGACATAGCAAATTCATATAACAATACTTATGATGGATAACAGTTCAATAAGGATAACTTAAAATTGTTTTGTTTGTGTTTTATGTATCAACTTTCCAGAAATGGGAATGTTGTTAGCTCTAGCATCACAGAACTAATCAAACACTAGCTTGTAAATTTGTGATTTGCAGTTCTATATGCACTTTGATGACTTTCACGTTTGAATTAGAACTGCTTTTTCATAACTCCATGATTTTACATTTATTGGCAACAATTGATTGAATTAGCATTTTGCCAACCAGCATTTCAGCAGCAATATGAACACATCTGGCACTCTTTTCATGCATTTTGATGACAATATGAACATTTTTTCCAGCCTTCATATTCATTTTCATTGTTCAGTGTGATATCTAATCACTCACCTGTTGCAGACATCAACAAACTACAGTCGAATCATCACCAATTCAGATTATAGTACATACATGCAAGTGTAAAATCAAATAAATGAATACACAACAAACACAAAGTTTATAAAAAGGTTTTTAATAAAAGTCGCTATAGAAAGGTCGTTATCCAATCTTCTGCCCCAAAATCATGGCTTTATGTCATATCTGTCAAGAAATTGTTTGTTGGAGGTCAGATCAATGTAAAACCATTCCATGCACAGAAAAAAAAAAGTCATATTTAAAATGAAGTCATTATTGGGAGGGGTCGTATCTACCAGGGACTACTGTAATGTGGTCATAGAAAAACAAGATATTTCATTTAACTATTCTTTTATTGCTGTTTGGTGATGAGAGAAAAAGTTACTAAGATGCATAAAAAACCTGCTTTATCATATGATTTCTTTAATGCTAGTGAACTTTCAGGAGAATTCTGGGATCAGAATTCTTAATGGTAAAAAAATAGTAAAAAAAAAAAGAATCAATAATAAAGGGTCAATAAATCAAAACTGATCATGTTTTTTCATACCTATATATAAAACAATATTTCAAAGCAATAAGGTAAAACATTTTATGGTGTATTACCCGAAACTTTTTTGTTATAATGTTATTTATGGTTTCACATAAAAAATATTTTTTGTGACATCGCCTTTCTTCATTCATCCTTTAATAGCATTCAAAAAATGCTTGTGCAACATTTTTAGGTATACTGCTCTGAGTTAATGTAATTTATTCACTTGATATATTCACACACACATACATGCATTATGGAAGTCCTTATTTGCAGGTAAAATTTCATGTTAAAAATTCTAAAGTTCCCACATTCACACCCTCTAATCTTGTTGCAAAGTACAAAAAATAAATAAATTCAAACTTCATTCATTTTGGACCATATTTAGAGGTTGCTCAATGAGTTTAAGTTTTAGGCTGTAGTGTCCTGGTACCGTATGTACTATGTGATATAAAAACATATTTGTTATGTATTATAAACTATATATTTAAAGTAAATTTTTATTTTATTACAAGTACAATAGTATAATTACAAAAATATTTGATTCTTATATGATACTGGTGTGGTTAGTCACTTTGCACATTGTTATTGTTTCCTTTTTTTTGCTGTTAGGAAAGCATTTTTTATGATCCTGCACAACTTGAAGGAGGAATTCTCTCTGTTCTTCTTTCTTTGTTATGATTCATTACATACCTCAATAATGGCCACATCCCTTTTAGCAATGTCATTTACCACACTGAAACGTTAAACTGTCTGTAGTACTTCCCTGTAGTCATTTCTGAGTTCCCATGGCTTGGGGTCATAATCCAGATGGAACTTCAAGGCACCAGAAGAAGTCTGTTGTGTTTTTTGTGACAAAACCTTAACTGAAATGTCCTTAGACTTCCTAATATTGAGCTGGATGTGTTTTGGAGGTTCATCCATGCCTTCCTTCTCATTTTGTCCCCGTGGATATAGTTGAATGAAAAAATGCTAAACCAATGAGTTCGTGATTGAGATACCATAGATGTTCAGAAAATGTTTGAAAGGCAGATTCTGAAAGAGCAAAATTCTACTTTTTATACTTAACAAGATCAGTGCGAATAGCAGAAATAGAATCAAAATCAGTGAACTATATCCTAAAATAGAATTAAACATCAAGGATGCAAATGTTACAGAGTACTCTTTCTTCATGGCCAGTGAGCTAAAATTATACCATAAATATCCAGATCTTGAAGGCATACAATGTCTTGGCTATCCATCATGCATGATGCAGTGCTCCTGGTACTATAAATTGCACTCCACAAAAAGAGATGTTGCCAAGGAAGGATATGGCTAGCTCAAGAAGCTCTTGATAATCATCCCTAGGATGGCTCACCTGAAGTTGTCTTGTAGCAAACACAATGACACTGTCCTTAACTTCTTCTATGCCTTCTACTTCTTCATCATGGTCAGCTGCAGTTTTAAACCTGGACTGGTCCAGTATTCCCAAGATTGCTGCAACTGATTGAAAAATGCAATATCTGGACAAGAGAAAAGCCCTATACAGTCTTTGAAAACACATGCCAGGACATGTTATAAGATATGATGCCAGAATGCCAAACAGAGAAGGTTCTTGTTTAATCTTTGTTTCTACTTCTCTATTTCTGTGACCAATGTTGCTTTATGTTGTGTCAAAGGAAACTGCCTTTACAAGATCAATGACTCACCATTCTTCCAGCAAACGTGCCACAGCAGAAGCTTGAGCCTCTCCAGTGTTAGAAACCAGTTTTGCAACATCTAGGAGTTGGTTTACTCCTGCCCAAGACATGATCACTGGCAGAAAATCCTCTTATTTTCCTTGTAATATCCTTAAGGAGCTTGTATCCCAGTGAACTACAAGTGAGACTGTTGGCTGGAACTGTTCCTTTAAGTTTTTGTTAAGTTCTTTACGGAAACAATGTCAAAATTTTTTGGTTGAGGAATGGCTGCTCATTAGCTCCTGCACCTCATGACCAAGAATGAGAGCTGTGGCAGCAAGGATAAATGTTGCCTTTCTGTTACTCAACTTGATTCTGTCCACAGCTGCTGCTAAATTGGGAGTAATAATATTTCTTCATGTCCTCTTCTTAGGTTTAGATGATGATAATTCTTCAACTGTTCCTCTATCCCCATCACTGTTATTGGTACTATGTCCACCAATCTCATCATCACTGCTGTGGGATGATTCCCAACAACTTACAGTTTGTTCAAGGTCTACTTTTCCTGCTATGCATGTTATTTCCTGTATCACATTTGCCTCATTTCTTTTCTCAGCCCTTGATTCCTTTAAGGTAAAGACCTTATCTACCTGCCTCATACACCCAAAATGTTCTCTAACCTTTTGAGCATGTAGCAAATCCTTGTCTTCTGGGATCTTGATTAGGATCAGGGAATCCCTATGAGTGATGTCATAAAGGTCATCCAGATTATTGATAAACTCAGCTTAATTAGCTTGCTTTGTTCCAGTTTTTAATTTAAATTTTTCTTTAGTTTTGCCAATTTTTCAAAAAGCTTCTCTAGTTTGATAATGATATTTCAGACGAATTGGAATTCGAGCCTTGTTCCAAAAAGCTGCAGCCGCCTTGATCACAACCTTTGAGCTTTCATGAACTGTCTTCTTTAACGTTTTGTGATGATAGAAAAACACACATAGCACTTACCTATTTGAAGGTAATTTGCTTCCTGTTAGTTCAGTTTTCCTGAACCAAGCAACCAAAGTGTAGTCTCACTTCTTGTTGCAGTATTCATTAGCAATGACATGTCAATATAGTGTCAGCTGAAATGATACAGAATAATCTGCTAAAGTGCTTATATACTGTTAAAGAAATTCTAGAAACTACTGCATGTCATATAGAATATTCCAGAAGTAAATACTGACAGCATGAATGAATTATGTATATACAGAATGTTCAAGAACATTCTGAATAATGCAAAATATTCTTGTATATTCCAAAATTGCATACAATATTTCAGAATATGCTAAAATATTCCATAATAATATGATAAAGCATTCCAGAATAATCTAGAGCCTTCCAGAATTACTTAGAATAATCTGGAAATTTTAGAATATTCAAAATATGCAGATACAAAGCAAGCTACAAGGTAAAATTTCAATTTCTATGAGCAACCTCTAAATGTTATTCAATATGGATAAAATTTGGTGTGAATTACTTATTTCTTTTACTGGAACATAATGAGAGGAAGAGAGTATTGTAATGCAAAACTTCAAAAATAAGGACCACCCTAATATATATTCAGCACACATTTTACAAGCACCTTTATTTGGAATAAATCTTGGGATTCTCTAGCATTCAATGCTTTGGTTTTTCTAGGATGACATGGAAGGACACCTCTTCTACAAGTGAAAGTATAACATTGGAGAAGTAAAACACTGAATGTCAGAGAAGCTGCAGGATTTATCCCAAACTTACATGGAAGTTAACATTTTCCTAAACTAAAAATGTATTTCCAATAATATTTACCTACACTGACACCTTAGCTATTCCTCAACATTGGCTTTGCCTATCTAAGCATTGGTCTCGCATGCTCCAGTCTTTTATACCCCACTTAAATGCCCTTGGCAATATCTAATTTGCAAATCCCTCCACCCACATCAGTGCACCTTCCATCCTGATACTATATAGGCCACTTCCCTCAGATAATGTAATCACTTTTTCATGACAAAGTGTTGGTCACGGTTTTTTCTAACGAACTGCTGTGATTCGTTCCACTATGGATTGTGATTTTCGTGTTGCCTTGCATATTTCTGTATAATTATAATTTCTTTAAAAAACAACAACAATGGACATGATGTATTACCTTTGTCAACACAGCAGTTAATCCGACCTCACCTATTCCTACTTTG
>NW_013665749.1:720155-739089 GCF_000517525.1 Limulus polyphemus
TGAGTCTACACATCGCTTGGTGGTGGAATGGTTGGGGAAGGGACAGACTAGTTAGTTTTTCCTTCTTTACCTAATATTCCTGGTTTATGTTGAGAGACTTACTGCTTTATTACATGACGGGATAGACATACCTTGTACCCTCATTTGTTTGTAGGCATGCTTTGGCTTTCCACCTCTTGGTGGATGTATTTTTCAATTCATTAGACTAAAATCATTTAATTTTGGATACGTGGGGTTCCAGGTTGGTTTGTGTGATCACTCAGATAATGTAAACACTTTTTCAAGACTTAAACCATCCCAGCCACTAACACCAGCTCTTAGTGGGGAGGAAGGGCAGGAGAGTGTCAGTGGAGGTAAGTATTATTGGAAATACATTTTCAATTTAAGAAAGTGTTAACTTCCAAAACATACTTATCCTCTGCCGCCACTTTAGCTAGAATCCCACATTGAGAAGGTGGAAGGACTGGTGAGGACATTGTCCATACAGAAAGAGTCTGCATAGAACAGAGGTGTACCAAGATAAGAGTGGTACCCAAGTGGGGAAACCACACAACATCCAGACTAGGTATGCTCTTCACACAGAAATTAATACTGGTTTGTTTGTTTGTTTTGAATTTACGCAAAGCTACATGAGGGCTATCTGCACTAGCCATCCCTAATTTAGCAGTGAAAGACTAGAGGAAGGCAGCTAGTCATCACCACCCACCACCAACTCTTGGACTACTCTTTTACTAATGAATAGTGGGATTGACCGTAACATTATAATGTCCCCATGGCTGTAAGGGCGAGCATCTTTGATGGGACAGGGATTTGAACTCGCGACCCTCAGACTGTGAATTGAGCAGCCTAACCACTTGGTCATGCCCTTAATATTGGTATCAAGGGTGGAATAGTACATGATTAATTATTATAGGCCAGCCCCAACCAGATAGCCAAGGTTCCACAACTCGGGTTTGGAATTTAGAGGTCATTGTCCTTATATCAGACATTGGTGGCTAGGGTAATTGGATCGCAATGTGATATATAGATATACTTTTGAATGGATCACAACCTGTAACCTTAGAGTGATGCATTCCAACCCAACGGAATTACAATAAGAAAGGAAGCAAAACTGAAGTGGACAAACTTTTTCTTCCATCTGAAGAAATCCAAAAGGCACCACCCCAGGCTTGGAATGACAGGATCATATATGCCTTACCCAACCAAAGAAACAGAACTCATCTAGTCTGGAATTATGATCATTCATCCTCACTTCCCAACCAAATGGACAAGGAGCATTTCACTTGCCCTTGGCAATTATAGAGAAGACATGGAACACTGTGTTCAACCAAGGACCTAGGATAGGACCACTTAGAGTTTGGAATTATGAGGAGATAGTGGACATCCATCTATGAACAATATACAACTCAACATTTTTCATAAGAAGGGCCAAGCACAATCCAACCGGATAGTGTAGGATCAAACCTGAACCAGTATTATGAGTAGGCTCCCATATAGGGTGGTGCCGCTCCAACTGACATCTGGGAAATACATTCAGGGACCCAGGTAGGAGGACCCCCAACTTTGACCTCTTCTTCAGGAGTGGAGGAACACACTCAAACACTCTGGAGGAAAAGCCTCTATCCACCACCCCAGTAACTGGAAACTGGGTGAGGTAAGGACTCCCTAGAACCACTAGTAGAATCTGGGGGGTAATGCACATTGGGGAGTCCTGAGGAACAGTGCTCTGGAAACAGTGCAATAGGTAAACCAAGTTCCCTAAATTTTTAAAAGCAAACTGACCCTGATTTATTCAATATGAATATCAGCAGGGACAGGCAGGTGAAAGCAAGATGTAAGGGACCCTGAAAAAGAAAGAGAAGAATACTCCCTCCTCTGTATAATCTAGCAGATGTTGTTAAAATGGCCATGGGGGTAGTGGAAAACTTCCAGCAGAAAACTGCCAGATCATATGAAGGATGTGAGAGAAAAGCATTAGGAGAAGTCCACATACAGGTCTGTAAAATGTTCCACAGTGAATCAAAGAAATGGGCAGTGAAAGACATAAGTGTGCTGAAGCTGATGAGATGTAACTCTAAGAAGATTCCTCACCTATAAAATCCAGAATATGCAACTTGGAAGGTTGCAAAACCACCTCCAAGGAAGTGGGGATAAATCTTTGGAAACCAAAGTATCCCAAAGAATACAGAGAAGAGAACTACCACCATGAAGGGAGTCAGAGTGAGCCACATAACATCTCTGGGCCTGAGAGGACAAAACAAATGATCAGTGTATGATCGATTGCACATGTGAGAAATAGTTAGCAAAAGAATTGTGGAGAGGGATGTATCCAGTTCCCTGGTGGCCAGAGACTTAGAAAGAAAGGACCTATCAGGGTACAGAAGAACCTCTAGGGAGATATAAAGAGCCCTACAAACATGCCAACAACTCCAACCGATGACACCAGCATGTCAACAACAAAATACCCATTAAGAGAGAGGTGATACATGGTACATGAGGCTAAAGGCTTGAATGGTTGTCGACACAAGGCACGTAATACCACCTTAATATCTTGAGTAAGTAACAGAAAAAGGCCATTTGGGAAGAAGGCTGGATACCACTGGAGAGTCCAAAATCTTCATATGTTTAGGATAACTAAAAGGAGATGAAAAAGTTGTCTGACCTAAACGACAGGATACAAAGCTAAACTGAGTAAAAGACAAGTCAAAACAAGATATGGTGAATATGTTTGGTAAAGTGGGTATAAACTCCTTGTGAGGCACATCCCAAGCAACTGTAAACATTAAACCCCAATGAGCTGGGAAAAGTCTTAGTGTAGAATGTGGAGTTGAGGATGACTTAATAAAGACAGCCAAAGAGGAAGATGCAGAGGTGAACTTGCATGAAGAAACTGTAGAAGAGGAAATCATGGATAGGCCAGCCAATCTAGGCTAGCAGCATCTACCATCCAAGACTGAGGATAAGATAGTGGAGACTCCAAAGCTTGTAGTTGAATATCAAAAGCCCAAATTGAGAACAAATCTATTGGAAAACTGCACAATGGAGAATCTATTTGGTCAGGAAAAAGTAAGTTCTGCTATGAAATCCATCATCCCAGGAAAATGGTAAGCCAAGAGGCTGATATGAGTGGAATAGGCCCCATAGAGAAAGAACCAAATTTATGAGACCACTGGAATTGAGGAAATGTCTCATGAGGATATTACCATGCAAGAGATCTAGACCTTGCACTATTGCCTACTGGACAACAAGAAGTTTGAAATTATTGAAACAGAATGAAGATTCGTCCTCCATTCATATACTCTGGAATTCCTGACCTTAAAGGTGCAAGCCTCATCCCCGAAGTGAAGTATCTGTGAAGAGATAAAGTATGCAATTGGACCACTGAAGAGATAGCATGTGTCCTCATTCCAAAGAATCAAGAGATTTGAGGGAAGCCCACAACCCCATAGATAAAACCTTCCCTGTAAGTAAGAGCCTGACTACCCATTGCATAGCCTGGAGCTGGATGGGAGGTGGCTGAGCCAGACATAAAACATGGTGAAAACTTGTACAACCCAGCAAAAGACATATGGTGCTGATGCTAGACCAAAGGCTAGATCCCTGAACTGCAGAATTTGATCCTTGTATACAAAATGAAGCTAAAGGCAAGATGAATTCACTATGAGAATGTGGAGAAATGCCTCAGCAACCTCCAAGTTGGGCATCCACAGACCTGGTGAAAAATGCCAATGGACTGGGAAGGAATGAAGAATGGGTTGGGATGAGAAAGAATGATGATCATCCGCGAATCTCTCAGGTACAAAGAAACAGGAATAAAATCCTGGAAGAATGGGATCAACTGTCACTAGCACCCATGTGATTAATAACTCTGATAGCTGTGAAACAAAAATCCACATCCCACTGGTCAGGTGGAGGTGGAAATACTGCAGGGTGAGAGGATAAATGGAGAATTGAATAGAAAGACCAACCTCGATACCAGAACCCGAAGTACCAATGAATCTGCACTGAATAGTTATAACCTCACTCTAACTGACCTCCCCAACCTAGGTTGATACCGATCCCATTGGTGTCAGTCGACCAAAATGGAGCACCCCTGAGTCCATTCAGCTGCAAAAGCCAAAGAAGGTCGAGAGGTCAACAATAACTAAAAAACAAATGGGTGATGGCAATTTGCAATAAACCACTTCTGGGACACCTGTGAACATCAAGTGACGATAAAAAGAAGCCACATGCAACACCCAGAGGGTACAGCAGGTAGACAAAGTCCCATCACCAAGGTATCTCTAACAAAGGAAGAGTCAATCTGACTAAGGTAAAAGTCAGTAGGAGACCCAATTTGTTCACAGATTAATGTGGGGACCACTGATAGTTCGCCAACAATTTGCGGGGGAAGAAACATCACAAAGAAAGCATGAGGAGCAAACAAATACAATAAAAATTGTGATTGATTCAAAGTAATCACACAAGCCAACCTGGAACCCCACGTATCCAAAATTAAATTATTTTAGTCTGATGAATTGAAAAATACATCCACTAGAGGTGGAAAGCCAAAGCATGCCTACAAACAAATGAGGGTACAAGGTATATCTATCCCAACTTTTCTTCCTAAGTTGGTTTGTCACGAGTTCAATTTGGATCACCCACCTCCTACTCCTTTTCTTCAATTAGTCATTTGGGTTTATGAGTTTTTGTGGCTTTTCTCTGTGACCTTTGAGTCTACTCCTCCCTTGGTGGTGGAATGGTTGGGGGAGGGGCAGACTAGTTAGTTTTTCCTTCTTTACCTAATATTCCTGGTTTATGTTGAGAGACTTACTGCTTTATTACATGAGTCAGAAAAACAGAGTTCAAATTCTACCCAGAAAAACCAGGATCAACAAAAAACAACGTCAGAGGCCCCAGAAGAAAATACCTCCAGGCCGACTGTATGTCTTCATCTCCCATGGATCAAAATACAGACAGCCTCAGTGACCCCCTCTCCCCGACCATAGAGAGATGCTAGATAACAAAGTAGGAATAGGGGAGGTCGGATTAACTGCTGTGTTGACAAAGGTAATACATCATGTCCATTGTTGTTGTTTTTTAAAGAAATTATAATTATACAGAAATATGCAAGGCAACACGAAAATCACAATCCATAGTGGAACGAATCACAGCAGTTCGTTAGAAAAAACCGTGACCAACACTTTGTCATGAAAAAGTGATTACATTATCTGAGGGAAGTGCTTATATAGTGTCAGGATGGAAGGTGCACTGACGTGGGTGGAGGGATTTGCAAATTAGATATTGCCAAGGGCATTTAAGTGGGGTATAAAAGACTGGAGCATGCAAGACCAATGCTTAGATACACAAAGCCAATGTCGAGGAATAGCTAAAGTGGCAGCAGAGGATAAGTATGTTTTGGAAGTACATTATCCTGTTTAAGATATATGGTAGCCACAAGACTTTTTCACATGATTTATACAACATTTAACCACTAGAAAACTTGGGGATTTCCCTAGGATGTATTTTATGCATTTCCAAGGAAATAAGTCTGAACCAGAATCTAGGGAAAGAGGGTTAGTATATGTCATAGATTTTATGGCACAACACATAAACATAAATCATGCCATAGGCCCTATGGCACAATGCAGTGAAAGGGTTGATTTGCAAACCTCTGTAACAATGATCTCACATTTTGTGGTATATACAAAGGCAAGGAAGACGTGCAATAGTATCTCCTTGTACAAGATCTTCCAGACAAATTACACACTCTCCTTTGTCTTCATGCAGAATATCATCTGTGTGAAAAACAATTGCATTTTTAAATAATACATATGTACTTGTTTTCAAATGTTTTAAAAAATACAAAACATATTGAAGTAGATTTCAAATCGTGATAATCAGGATGTACAATTTCAATTCATCAGTGATGAAAGTATGTTGCCCTAATATAAATTACACTCATATTTAGCAACACATCTTTAAAAAATAAGTGAGATTAATAATAATTATTTATCATTACAGTAATTAATAAATCCAATATTTTCTTCCAATTTATGCAGAATGTTACTCACATTTAACAATCTATATTCCACAGTGAAGAGTACTGTGAAAAATATATGAAAACAACGCACATCAGAACAAAGTATAACCTACAATTGTCCAAAATTATAGTCAAATGCCTGGTAAGTTGTTATAGATATGTTAAAATTAATTATTAATGCAAAAATATATAGTTTGTTTAAAACAACTGGGATTTAACTTCCTTTGGGTCAACCTTATCAGTTTACAACAACAACTAAAAAAAAAGTACAATAATGGTGTTGAGGATTTAGCCAACCAAACAATACTTCTCATCACAGTACTCATGAAGTAACACAGATTTTCTCCATTGTTTCATGACCTTTACCATATGAGTTTAATAAAACACATGTGCCTGCACAAAGCCATTTTAAAAGCACAATTTTTTGGTCATAGAAGATAAAAGACACAGGGTGCCAAGTGAAGACTGTACACAATATAGGGAAGGACTAACCATTTGAAATTCTAAATTTAAATTACAGTCATTACACAATGAACAATGTGGGACCTGGGATTATCATGTTCTGGGAGAACATCTTTCAGCAGTAGATAGAAACTGACCTAGTACAATGATAACTGTGTAGCCAAAATATACTCATACCCAGAAAATCAAATTTTTTCTGAACATCCCTCAAACGATTAATTGCTTGTAATATTTAAAACTATAGAAAACACATACTGAGCTTAATTATACACTTACAATTGCACAGAAACTCAGTCTTAATGAATTACAACCTATTAAGTCTGGTTCTTGTAAGTAAGAGTATGAACTCACCATTATAACTAAGTCTTGGCTTTGTGAGGCACATGACCAGGTGGTACTCAACATCATCTGACACTACTATTTTGGAGCATACTGGACATTTGATTCCTAAATATAAGAAGCATTTGGCAGATCACAGATTGTTTAAAAGCCACACTATGACATACAGTGAACATATTGATTATAATTCAGTTTTTTTAAGCAATTTGTAATTTTGTTTCTAAAATAATTTTTGATTTGTCTGATACTATTTAATCATATGTAGAAAGGAATGAAATGAAATTTTCTAGAAGATTAAAAATCTCATTAGAATTATTAGATTTCATATTTCCAAATATAGCTTTCAGATATGAATAAGCTTAATTTGAAGTATATTTTCTATCAAGACTAAGTTTGCCATTTTAATTGACTACTGTTTCATGATTGTAAATTTATAATGACTAGTTTGCAATAGGCCGTGTTTTGCAGTTTTTAAATAAATGCTTTCCTTTAGAAATTGATAGTTCACTATCGATATTATAATAGCTTTCTTTTTCCAACATGGACTAGGTTATGTCTTTTTGTTACTTAAAGTTGATTGGGTCATTTTTTGTTAACTTAAAAAATTACCAGATGCTAAACTGACAAAAAAATATACTCTCCATTTTTTACTGCTGATATTTGATTGGACTGAAAAGGGTTGAAAATATTGTAACTTTAACATTTCATACATTCACTGCATATATATTTTAAGATCTTTTCAGGACCAAAATTGATACAAATTAGACTTTTTCAAACAAACACCATTGTGAAAAGAACAAACAAATAAATGCTATATGCTTTTCATTGTACTTTTTACTTTACAAATCATAGACATAATTACTATTGTTTACATTTATATATTATAATCATGACATTCAATGATTCACATTTGTTGAAAGTTAACATTTTCCTTACCCGAAAATGTATATCAGAAAAATAATTACCTCTGGACCATCATGAGCTATTACCTCACATACACTGTGAGGTAATAGGAGAATACCAATAGGAGAACAACACAGCCTCCATGTGCAGTAATCCCTAAACACTAGTACATGAGCACAGGCTCTTGATGAGGCAAAGTAAATGCACCAGATGTGGGGAGAAAGGGTGGGAGGTGGTGCAGCAAGACAAGTATATACTTGAAATACATTTTTCAAGTAAGGAAAATGTTAAGTTTAGAAACACTTCTCACCTCTCTACACCATCAAGAGCTAGAAGCCCATACTGAAAATGGTGGAGAGGTCAGTGCACAGAAATTACAAAGATGAGTCCCATTCTAAAAACAGCAACAGAAATGGAAAGTCCATGGAGTTTGACATCTGTGAGATAGAGGGTAGCCTAGTGGGACAACAATTGGTGGGATACTGTATCCAAATCAAGCAGAAAATAATCTTGGCCCACTAGAAGTGGTAGAGCAAAAGATATTGTTTGAAAATCTTTTGCTTGGTGCTAATATGTCACTAAGGTGGGTGGAATTGTAGATTGCTCAACTGTCCACGAAAAGCTGAACTTGAATGTGGTAGTGTGGCTAGGGCAATAATTCAGGCTGGTCCGTATTGGAGATATATTTATGCAAGATACTAACCCAAAAAATCAGATGCAGGAAGTTGCATCCCAGACCTGTGTCCTGAGGCAAACCCAAGACCCATCCCACTGGACCTAACCATCAGGAGCAGCTTAGTTCATAATGTACCAATGTGTTTTTTACTACACTACCATGTAACATCTCAGCTTCCCAAATGAATGGTGCGTGCACTTGGTATCGTACCAGTGGGAATACATCACCCAATGAGAAACTCTCCATACTGACTTCCCAGTGGCTTAGGACTGGGGAAGCAAGGGCCCTCCTATACTCTACTAGAATAAATGGTGTAGGGAACACTGGAGAGGTGTGTGAACCATTTTCACAAGAAACAATCAACTAAATTAGGTCACAGAATGAGAGACATTGTAACGGGTTACCACGACTAAAGACAGCAAGTGAGAGCAAGATGTGAGGGTACGGACACATCTGGTGCTGTTGTTCTCTTTTTTTTTGTCCAGTGCAGAACAGCCTGGAATATAAAATATACACAGACACTGCCAAAGCAGTATTGCAGAAAATCCCATCTCAACAGCGGACACTGAGCAGGAGTGGATGGGCTTAACACTTTTCATACTCTCCAGATCAATGTGGATTTTGGGTATATATTCCCCGTGAGGCAACTTCGGTCACTCGAGGGGTTCCATTGCCTCCATAATATAGATGTTGAATAAGATAGTATTGACCTGAAAGAGAAAATATACAACTCACCACCAGAGCCACTGTAAAGAGTGGAGAATGGTGACTGGAAGCAGACGAAAGCCAGGGTAGGTGAAACATCACTAGGGGGGTGTAAGTACTAGGACACTAACATATGAGAGTCAACCACATCCTCACATATAAGATCCCATGCTGGAGAGGTCAATGGCTAGAGGCTAGAGAAGCTGCAAGATAATAATAAATACACCTTGTAGAATAAAGGATATGATCTGGGTCAGAATTTCAATACTGGGAGGATGTATGTAGAAAACATCCAATTACCTTTCCAAGCTTAGAGATGGTTCTGGAAGATGAAGCTGTCCCTAAGGTAAATTGTGTAGAAGGAAGATACAAAGGCAAGTTATGTTCCTGTAAGGGAAAAGTGGAAGAAGCATGACCAAAGCATATAGATGGAGTTTGAATCACATCAGACAAAGAACATCTATAGCCAGAGCTGTAGTCTGGGATTGAATACCAAATGAGTGGTAGTGAGGAATAGAGAGGAAGTGGAAAGTTATTGATGATAGGATGCCCACAGTGAAAGCCAATCTACTGAAAATACCAGAAGATGGAATAACCACTGTGGGAATGGTCCAAGCCTAGGCAAGACAGTTGATCTGTCATCATGACCTTAGTTTTCAAGATATGATAGAACAACAACTGAACATGGTGTTGTGAGCACAAATGAAAGAGTTCAAAGCCAGGAAAAACTGAAATTTTTGGAGTAAATTCCTTGTTGTCAAAGGAAGGAAAAAAACATCAGAGGTATCTGAATGAATCATAAAAGACCAGACAGACAAAACAGAAGACAAATGGCAAACCTACAAGTTGCCACCAGCTCAGAACACAGAGACAGAAAAACTGTGCCCCTGAAAACCAGATGTCAGAAAAGAACTACACCTCAACAAAACAGAGACAGTGGAATAGCGTGATTGTAGGATTGACAAAGTCAACACAAAAAGCCACAAGTGCTGTGCTCACTACAGATATGAAAACCCACATATGTAAGCAGAAGGAATCCGCAGTCTGTCTTCCGAGTCCTGGAGAGCTCCAAACAGATGCAAGTCCAGGTAATGTGGGGGTAGGACATTGTCCAGGGTCATGTGGAATCAAGTGAGCTACCATGACCATGAGAGGTTGAAAACAAGATATTGTATCTCTAGAGATATCTGCAGTGACAGGCCAGAAACCACTGAAGGGGACATGTATAGGTATGTCCAAGAAGAACATGAGACTCTACAGAAAAAAGACTCATGCAGAAAATGTTGAAGACATAAGAGCACTGGTATAAAAAGCACTATGACACAGAGACAAAAAAGCAGGCTGAGCCAGCCCCACACATGAAGTGAAAAAAACCCTAAGTGAAGGAAATATTGGGTGGGGGTTGAGATTTAAATGGAGAGCAAAAGCAGCCATCCAAAATATGGATAACGATGTTACAACAGAGAAAGCCATGTGGGAAGGGACAAGCAGAGATTAAACATCCATAGATTAGTGGAATAATAACCCTCAAGATTGCAACCCCCAGTGAAAACCCACTGTACCTAGTAAAAAAGGATGGGTCCATAGCCAACTCAAACGGAAAGACTGAGAACCAAATATTCAAATATTATGGATGAACCAGAGGAAGCAAAAGGCAGGCAGACAAATCAGTAAGTGAAGATAGTGAACTGTTCATCCACCATTAGGGTGATTGGTCACCAGAGTGAGAAACTGCTCATCAAGAACCAAGGAAAGACCAAAGTTGAGGCAAATGGTATAGATTAGTATATGGCTGACAACTTTCCATTTTGTGGGAATGATAAAAAACACAGGAGTAATAGCACAAAATGGGGATGAGGAATTTTCCTATGGCTTTTGAAACAGGAGAGGTTAAAAGTAGAAGTATAGAAAAAAAACACCGAGAAAACAACTAAGGGACTCAATAGGATGTAGCAAAGGAAATCCACCAGAGCTCCCATAGGACTGGAGCTTTAGAAACAAATCACCTCCAAGATCTGTGACTGCCATTACACAAAGGAACAAAAGATGAGGGAGGGACCTCTATGAGGCTGTATATGATGAAAACTTGGTAGGGGCCCCTTGGTTCTAAGGACAAAAAACCAAAGTGAGCAGAAATGGTTGCTGAACAGCTGCATCAGCTGAATATAGCAAGGTATAAGAAATATAATAAACAAAGAAAAGGTGCTACACAGAGGACCTGGAGAGAAGATTGTGGGAGGAGAAAGTCAACTTGACAATGTACACCCCTGAAACATAGAAACCAAGACAACTGGTACAAGATGGAAGAAAACCAGGGGCAAGGTGGAAAACAGGTCTGTGCAATTAACCCCAGTAAAGCTGATAGGGTTGAGATGGAAAGCTTCCAGTTGAATGGGAAGCATGAAGAAGAACAAAGAAGTCATGTAAGAGATGAAGAGAAAGAAAAGAGAAAGTAAGAGATCCCTAAACTAAAAGAAAATGTTCAGTTGAATGAGAATCGGGCAACAAGGGAGGCAAGATTTAGCAAACATTTACTGGAGAAAGAGAAAACAAAGGGCACTACCTGTGGAATCCAAATAGTGTAGGATTAAAGTAGGACTACCTGATCTATGTCAGGAAGAGGGAATGAGAAGCAAATATATGTATGGAAACAGCAGTAATGAAATAAAAGATGGGGCAGGCACAGCTAAAGTAAGAGATGCAGGAGGTTGGGAATCCAGGATACGAGATAAGAATGGAACCAGCTACAATGGTGGTAATATCACTGACTGTCAGTATCTACAGCTGGTATGAAAGTGTTAGATGACTTCTGTCACAAAGTATTAAAAGCCTTGGGAGATGTCAAAACATGGGAAATATGAATGAATAATCAAGTTAAACCTTGAAACTGATGTGGTGGTGGTCCATTTTTGCAAAATACATAAAGTCTGATTTTTTTTGTTGCCAGTTCGGAAAAAAAGTGTCAGGTATGACAATGGTGCATAGGTCTAATTATGACTTTGAAGAGTATGAGATAAAACCCATATCTCTGATTAAACAACAGAAATAGACAATGGGACATGTGTTCCAAGAGCATAAATACACTAGTAAATTGAATAAAAAATAGGTCTGAAGACCAGCAGTGCCAAGGAAAGAATAAGCCTGTTTTAAGATGCTAGTGATCATGGAGATTACTGCATATGGAGAATGTATCGCCCTCTTAATGGTGGAGAGCTATAGTCTAATGATGATTAAAGTATACTCTGAAGCAATATAGGTTGACACATGTAGGGGTGGGAGCTTTGTTCAACACTTGTGGCATGTGCAAGAAATTATACAGCAGTGTGTGTGAAGTAATTGTTCTTGGTGTTGTAGAAAGGTGAGTAGCATTTCTGAATGACAAATGTTCTGAACATACATTTGTAAGTATCAGGTTACTTTTGTTTTAGTTGTTCTAACATATGATTTAAGTTTTTTTTTTCAGGTCATTTTGCTGATAAGAAGTGACAGTGTATTTTAGAAAGTTACATTTTCATGTGACTTAATAGCAGTTTTACACATCTTTAATATAATGAATGTCACACAGAATGAAATGAGTATTTCCCTTGTTTCTGTTTACTCCTTGAACCTATTGTCTGTACTGAGGTTTTGCCTCCCCATTTTTTAGGTAGATGCAGTGACCCATGATGATGCAAATTTCACTTGGTATTAGACTGCATGATGACATACAAGCTTCAATATGCCTTAAGAAAACCCTAGCTTTAATTCACAGTGAATAATGTGATTAACTACTACTTCTTGATGGGGCAAAGATCCAGCCAACATAATAAATAAACTTAGTATTCAAGGGAGGTCCAGTTCAATCTACACTTTGATCAATGTGTGTAATATTGGTTATACTAGTTTTGGAGAATTCCATTCCTCATCAGTAACCCTGAACACAAGTTAACCAAAGAGAGATAAGCTGGACCTATATCATAGTGAAAAGTATCAAACAAGTATGTTGAATAAATGCTTGCCCCATTCACATTATATTTTGAGATGTCTAAGAGAACAGTCGTGGTGACACCCCATAAAACAAGAAGAATGATATGGATGAAAAATTTAATACAAATCATGCATTAAAACACATCTATCAATAGGATTTTGCAAACAGTACCAAAATCTTTTTTTTTTCTGAAATGTTTTAATACTTAATAAGTAAAAATTTTAAGTACTTTCCAGACCTAAAAAGCATTTTTGGTACTTTTCAAGACTCAGTCAAATCAAGACCTTCTTAAGAACCTATTTAAATTTATGACATTTTCAAACTTGTGAAAACCCTGTTTGAATTCAATGCAAAATAGAAACTTGGGTTTAATTCTGTTGCATTAATAATATAATCTACTTTATGGCTTTATACCTTTTCTAAACTAAATGTGTAGTTACCTTATTTAAGTATTAGAAAGAGCAGAGCATTCTTTAATTTGGTACACTCAAAATCATTTGCTGAAACAGAATAAAATCCTCAAAACATGAGGGTTATGATCATTTCATGAAAGGAACAGCTAAATTACTGTTTATTTTAGAAAGATCTCTAATATTATTTATAAAGTAAACTGTTTTAGTAGGTGCATGTAACTTTAAGATTTTATTATAACTTTATTTGCTTTGTCATTTATAATAGTACCTGAGTACCTGTTACTCATTTGTACACTTCAAACTCACTGGCCTGAATTACTAAGAGAATAGCTCCTTCAACAGTTACTGTTATGAAACCTTGCACAACAACAACAAAAATAAAATAAAAACCTGCTTCATTCACTAGCAGTACACATGCACAAGTAATATGCATTTCAACCACTGCAAGTCAGCTAAAACCTTCTTTAACACAATACATTTAATACATCTACATGAGGACAACATATATTGAAATACAAGGAAGGGACTTTTTACCACAGAAACACACTTGATATTGATTAACAACAGGATGCAAGTACTAATAAGAATTGTGGAAAAACCTTGACAAGACCTGTTAAACAAGAATTCTGAATTTGTGTGGAACAATTTTTTTCTCACTTCTTAATATTACCAATATCAAGGTAATGGTTTTAGATTCTTTTGGAATGATAGGCTCAATGTTGATTACATATTTTACAGTAAATGTACAGGTTAACAATTAAATTTCCATGAAATGTGACAGTAAAAAAGTTATAAAAAACAAATTATACTAATAGCTTTTATGAAACTAAGTATTTTCCTTATATAGTAACTTATCTCATTCTTTTATGACAAGTACATCTAAAAACAAACTTTTCTATACAAACATGTAAATGATTTGTTTTCTAACATAACATTTTGGACTTGCATACCAAAAAAAATAAAAAATTTACAAACACCAATTACTTTGTTTATCTGTAACAAATTTCACTGAAAATGCATGCCTATCATATTAACTTTTAGCCAACAGAGGAAAATTTAATGAACACTAAACATTAAAAACACTTAATGTGTACAAATAATATATTTCTTTTAGTCATATAGTTAAAAATGATCAATGTCAGGGATTTAAGTATCTATCACCATCAAGATAAAACAATTTTTTGAAAGAAATATTACTTTATACTTTGCATAAGAAACAACACATATTTAAAATTTCAATATTTTATGAATATAATTTTTGTTATGGATTACCATGTCTTACTTTGGTAATTACAATAAACACATAAACAGCAGAGACATACACAAACCATTTAAAAGTTCACAACAACAAAGATATAAAAAATATGTTACAGAAGACAATCTAGCTTATTCAGGTAGGCTAAAATTATCAAAGAATAAAAGCTGAAACCCTTAAAAGTAGTTACACATCCATGTGTGTATTCAACAAACACTTAAAAAATGACAAACAAAACATTATAACAAGCAAACAAAAACACAAAAATAAGCAGTGTGCCTGAAGTCCATCTAGCTCATTTGCAGTGCTCCATATTATCAAAGAAAGAAACAAACTAAAACCCCTAAAAGTAACAATCTGTCCATGTATGTATTCAATTAACACAAAAAATTAAAATTATTAGTACTTACCAGAGCATGCAGAGAGAAAACTTAAGTGTACAAGATACACAGGTATAGGTTAGTTGAATGACAAGCACATAAATGGTAACTTTTAGGTAGTAAAAACAAAAAAACACATAATATACACAATAATAAACTATGTGTTGGGCCTTTTTAAGTTAATATTAGTATGAAATGAGTATTAAATGATCTGTGGAAGTAAAGACTTTACTTAAAACTAGTTACAAGTTTAGAATACTCAAGCTTAGTATACCTTACAGACTAAAAACAGTATTATTTTCTGGATCTTACAAGATCATGTATTATGTGTTTATATGTGGTTGATCAGTCACAAGTTGAAAGTCTGATATGTGAATGACCTGCTCTACCAAAACCTAGATTACATTATACAAGAACAAAGTTTTATGCATCACAGTAGGAAATTATATTTTTCAACTAACCTTGATTAAATATAGAATACTTAATGGAAAAAAAAAATAATGTAACTATGTTTTCACCTTCACAATTTCCACAAATGTGCCAAAATATTGTAATTATTACACAGAAAGTTAGTCAATTATATTTACCATTCAAAGTGAGCAACTGTATGGGTAGTGAATGAGCAGAAAACATCCCAGTGAACGATAGCATCTCATCAGGTGATCCAAAGTCTGAATCTGGTGATCTTGAGCCACCTAGTCCAGCTCCATGAACTGATGACAATCCAAGTACTTGCTCAGGTTGTCCACTGCCCACATTTGTAAGGCTTCGAGTACGCTGCCTTATGCCAGATGAAAATCTTTGTCTTCCACCAATATTTGATCCAGTCTGTTGGCTATCAGAAATCACTTCCATTGGTTGACCATCTCCAGTTCCTGACAAACTTTGGGAACTACTGCAGCTTTGTTTTGACCCCATTAATATAACCTTGGAGAAAGTTCACTTTTTATTTTGGAATGCTTTACCAAAATCTTATCACCTATAAGATGCAAAAAATTACTCAATATCAAGCACAACTTACTTATTTTTTTTACAGTAATAAAATAAATTGGTTCAAATTGTTCAAACAAAAGAAAAATTCAATTACAGGATATTTTTTCATGCAAATACAGATGAACATCATGTATAAAACAATAATAAAAAGTAACCATTACAATGATCTTACTTTAGTTTAAGTTTATACTTAAAGCCTCATTCGTCTACAGTGAACAGATAATAAAATTTATTATGTAACATAAACAGACAATGCTATTACTGCTTGTAAGTTAACTTACATAAAGATTCAAGCTTCGATAATTATTACTTGAGTGCTTGAAGTTGATGGCCTGAACACACAAGTTAGTTAAGTAACTTAAGACAAGTTACAACCTACACGTCTGTTTTAGCCTATCTAAGACTATAGTGGTAAACTGGTAATAGTCAGTGTTATAATCAAGTCTCTAGTCAATACATTATACAGTTTGCACAGTACACCACTGTACAACGTTGTCAGTGGTAATGCATGTATCATGTATGACTGCTTAACACAAAGTGTCCCTTTACTTTTAAGAAATCAAAATGATAGCAAAGAAATATATTATGGTAATTCATAATTTATTCACTACTACTAAACCATAAAAATACATTACAATTTAAATAGCATTATACATAAAGAACTTGCTTTCTCACAGCTATACGAATGACATACCTATATCTTGTCCTATGATGTCATATTATTGTTATGCCTTACTGCTAGCGTCCTCACCGCTTCACTTTTTCTGAAACCTGACTAAATCTTAATAAATGAGAGAAACAAATTCGGCTAATGTATTTTGTTTGTTTTCTGGGTAAGATCTTAAATTGACAATGAAATAATGTTGAAAATATAAAACTAATTCTAATGTAAGGAATATTTATGATGTTAAAAAAAGCCATAACGAAAAATTTGGAGAACGTTTCTTAGTGGACAGTTCCTTCATTGTGTTTGTTGATGACAACGTTTCGGGTTCCATGCTGAGTCCTTCTTCAAGGCTAACTTTTAACTGATTGACCATATGGAAGGCAACTAGTTAACAGCACCTATCAACAACTCTTGGGCTACTCTAGTACGACTGGATAGCGGGATTTAACCATTACGTTTACATTTGGCCCAAAATTACGGAGCATCTTTTTTGGGCAACACGCCACATATTTTAAATCCTTGGTTTTACATTCAGGGCCCGCTAATCACTAGGTCACGCGCCCGGCTTCAGGTTAAAATTACGTACTAAACTGGTCATTCAAGATAGCTTGTATTTACATGGTCAGACATTCTGTATCGCTTCTCCCATAAGGTTTGGAATATACTCAAGTGACACCAAAAAAATTTGCATCTTATCATAAACTGAGAGTGGATCTCTTTTTACTTGTATAAGTTTCTATTTTCTTTCGACGTTACATTTTTATCTGTGACCACAAATTTATAAATTTGAAAGTTTGACGCGCTCGAGAAAAGAAAGATACAGCTGAGCTCAAGACATGATCTAAGAGTGAAGCAAGGACCAGGAGAAGCCCTCCTAAGTGTTCTTGTTGAGTACGAAAAAAATAAAGCATTCATTCCCAATCCATCTATAGGGCAGAGAGGGTGAAAGACAGTTAGGGTAGATTCAACAAGTTACATCAACTTGACCTCTATTGGTTACTTCTCACATGCAAGTGCTCAAGATGGCAGGGGTCATGATATGAATGAATAATCTGGGCATTGTGAGAGCAAATGGAGAGGGATTTATTGGCCCCTAAATGTACAGTGAGTAGCCTAGAGGCTGTCACTTATTGTTCAGGATCACTTACCATCAGAAAGAGATGTAAATTGTTTATTATATATGAAGTCTATGAGAAAGATTACCAACTGGAGCACCAGCATCTTACCACAATTCTGCAGATCCTTGAAATGGTCAGAAGGATTCCAGGCTGACAAGGCGTACTGGTGATGGTAAACACCTTGTTTGGTTGTGGGAAAGATGTGGAATGTAAGGATTATGTTATGTATATGCATCACAACATTAGTCTTCTGACTTCACCAAACGAAACCACATTTATTAAAATGTACATATTCTGTGTTTTGGAAAAGAGGACAGCCTTCCTTTAATTTTCAAAATACATCATTGCAGTGGTTATACTGGGAGCAGGCAACTGCCTGCACCTCATTTTAACTCTTTCCACACGGGTCACGGGTCAAAGACTATGCCATCGCGTTTGTTGACTCGCATCCAAAATTTTTATTGAACTACTATTTTATGAATTTATATCATTAAGGTTGGTATAAAAGTGTAGATTATAATTCAAATTTTAGTATTATATATATTACTTAACTTCTTAATTTAAAAGTAAATAATAAAAAACACACCTAAACATCGATTTTTGGTGTGTCACTTGGTATGTTGAACGCAGCACTGGTTCAAATTAGATGCTTGTGATGCCAAAATACTAAGTCTATAGTTTCGTACAAATTAGAATCTCAAATTACAGACATTGACAAGCTAAAATGTAAAATAAGAACCTCATTTCTTTTCTATTTGTGGTACATCAATCATGTAATGAATCAAACACAGTGGTCCCGCTCACCTCTTTCGATTTTTGAAAAAGGTCCCTAATATACACTTACTTCAATATATGGCATGTAAATAACTAATCGAAAACTCAGAATGTTCCCCTAGTGGCTTTCTCAGCCATTTTCATGTGTTGGGATGTCATCTCATTTTTTTGAACCAAGATTTCAAGGCGGTAGATTGTGTTTTTAGTCTGCTCGACATTTCATATTTTTGTAGACCGAAATACAGCTTAGTTACTAAGCT
>NW_013665749.1:740089-746066 GCF_000517525.1 Limulus polyphemus
TTCCTGTTATAATTTGTAGTCATTCTAGAATGAAAAAAGGCATAATTTATATATATTTATATATTAAAATTATTATTTTTTATGGTGGTTACGAGATCGGTCAAATCTACCAAACCCGTACAGATATTGGTTAGTGAAAATAACATATAAAATAAAGTATCGGGACATTATAAGTATTTTATGATGTGTAAAAGTATTTTAAGCTTAAAATGAAAATTACTTTGTATGTTGAATAGATATCATGCGAAAAGAGAAGGCATGAGAAAAACTGCTTTAAAAAATATCAAGACTACATATCTTATTTTTAAAAAACTTTATACTTATAGGATCCTTCATCTCAAATTTAAAAGGATTTCATCCACTAGTTTCATTTTTGTAAAGAACTTTCATGTTTTGGTTTAATAAAGTATTCAACACTTCAGCTAACCACACTGCCCTTGTTTTTTAATACCTACATTGTTACTTGCCCTGTTGTAATCTGCGGTATTACCTTGAATTGAGTAATAGAGTATTGTTGTTGGTACTCTAAACTTTGGTGGTTTTCATAAACATTTGTATTCTGTGTGAAATCTGTGGCCTGTCTTATTCTTTGTGACCCATTTGTCGCACCATCGGGAAATATATACCCATGTACGAGATCTTCGATCATCCTGTTATTCTAATGTGAGGGCAATCCTCGAGATACCACAGTAGATAGCCCTTAAATAGTTTTGAAAAATTATTCGAAAGCAAAAAAAAACAAAAAAAACTGCCAGTACTCTCTGTTCGTGAGCATGTTAGTTTATGCTGCATATAAACGTGTTATTATGTCTGTGAAAAAGAGGGGCTTCACTATGTAGTGTACACCATATTTTTCTTTCTTTTTATTTAAATTCTTTTTATTTTAATTAACACCCTACAAAAGTATCAGATTTATAAGAATTCTCATTATCTGGTGTGAAAATCAATAGGTTGATTCCTTTTAGCATAACTTCACTTAAATATATAGTCTTGCCCAAAATGTTTGCATATTTTGTAACAAATAAGATCATTAGTATTCAGATGGAATACAAATATACTTAGCTCTGTCAAACCGAGAAATGCATTTTATTATAAACCTTTACTATGTAATTTGTATAATAAGACAGATTCTATGGACATCATGAACGATTTATCAGAACAGCAAACCATTTTATCAGACATCCATAAAGGATGTGGGATTCAGCATTTCACCTATCACAACAAAACCTTACCAAAACATATATAATGACAAAATATAACATCAAATTATTATAAATAGCGTTTGTAACCTTATATCAGTTCATATTAAACATTCAGTACTTGGTCCTCCTCATATTCTAATAACCTTCACAAGGCGATATGACATGCTGTCGATGAGGTTATTGATGTAATCCATCCTGATTTCATCCCAACTTGTTACTAGAAGGCGCTGCGACTCAGCTAACAGTAGCTGGTTTAGGGTCGTGATTAGCAGTTTTCTGGTTCAGTTCTGCCAACATTTCTCAATGGAGTTACAATCTAGAGACTTTGCTGGCCATGACAACCTTGTAACATCCACTCGGTCGAGATAATCCTGTACAATATGCGCACTGTGGGCAGTAGCAATGTCATCCTGGAACACTAGTTATTGCCAAACCTTGTCCTAGCATAGGGCAGAAATATCGTCTCCATGTTGTATCTGTAGGAGGCGCCATTGACGTTTCCATGGAGGATATGAAGAGCAGTTTTTCCACCATGATGTATAGCTGCTCAAATTTGCACTGCACCATCTCCTGTGTGTTCCCTGTGGAAAATATAGTCTTCTCTCATCTGTTCTCTAGGCAAACGACAAACATAAATCCTGTCAGCAGCTTTAATAAGCCGGGAAATAGGACTCGTCTGAAAAGCTGACATGTCGCCACTGTCCTAACTGTAAGTTGGCATGCTGCCTTGCTCAAGTAATACGGTGACAGTGGTGAATTCTGGTTAATATCGGTTTACAGATAGCCATTCTTAAAAAATAACCTTGTTTGGTCAGTCTCTTGTTCACTGTTCTTCTGAATACCTTGGAATGATTGTGTTTATGCCATTCCTGTCGTAAGTTGTTGCAAGACTTCTTTCGACCATGACGTGTTAACCTGATGAAAACACGGTCATCTCAGACAGTAGTCTACTAGTAGATTTTCCTGGAACAACGTTTGTTTCATACAATTCCTGGACAGTCGAACAATTTGACACCCTATAACTTATGTCACGTGACGAGGTATGACTGTACACCAAGTACAAAGAAATTGTCTGAACAATGCATTGATTTGTTTCGGAAAAGATTCTATCAAACGCACACTCGTTTATACAAAACAGGTGTGTATGTGTGTTTTGACGAACAAATGCTGAAAACAACTTATACAGACCAGAATAACAACTCGTACATGTTTGTCCGATCATACACTGCCTTCTCTGTTACTACTGGGACATTTACTCAATTATTTCTCCATGCATGTAGACAGTAACATCAATATAGAACACTGTGCAAACATTTTGGCCAATAATGTATTATACATAATCTACACTTTTAATCACACTCTTCATAACAATGTGGCCTGGATTACTATAATATCTTTTTATTGTGTTTATGTGCTCCCCAGAGACACAGCGGTTAAGCCTGGAGGCTTATAATGCTAAAACCTGGCTTTCGGTACCAGTAGAGGCATAGCACAGATAGCCCATTGGGTATCTTTATGCTTAACAACAAACAAACAAATTTTATTTATGTACGCATCTGAAACAGATATCAAGAAGCGTTTTACTTCAAGTTAAAAATACGAGACGTGAGTACGAAAAATTATACTAATCACACGGTGTGAAAACTGTAAAAAAAAACTGACTTACTGGTACAATTCAGATTATTTCTATAGTTACTTTCTCAGTCTCTGTCTGATCAGCCATTAATTTTTCAGATTCTATTTAATTATAATTGCAGTATTACATTTTCTCGTATGACTTGTTGCTATTCAATCAATTCTATTTTAAATCATTATAATGTAAACTGTTATTTTTATTTTATTTTCAGTAACTTATAACCTATATCTCTACTTTGACTTTGTAACAGTATTTCGACTGCACCGACCCCTAGACTACAAACTGAAAACGTACACGGTAAGAGTATGCTTGGTGTGAGAGTGAAACCTGAGATGGGTCATATGGTCATCTGTGTTTAACCAATCATTGTTCGCGGAATTTTCCTTTAACTGAGTCTTAGTATCTTTTCACGGGGTGAAGAATATTCAGTGAAATCAAAGAATTGCAGTGTCTTTACTTTTATATTTCGAGTTCAGAAAGCATTATATTGATTATTTGATTCGAATGAAAATTGATGCTGAGTGTCTGATTTGTGTGAAAAAATATCTTGAAACGACACACAAACATATCATCATAATTACTTGAAAGTGTAATTTCTGGTAGTTTGTGGCTGTTCGGAACCACACATAATCCCCTGTAACTTGTATACATCCGCTTTTTTGTTTTTAATGTTCAGATATTTCGTTCACAAACATTCTTCGAAATGTCCAACAAAGAATCAAGAAAGATGAATGTCACGAATTATTTGAATGGATCGTATGAGTATCATGAAAACGAAACTGACCCACTTCTTGGTATAATTGTTAGGAATGAACAAACTAGTGATTATAATAAAAACCAGCAGCACAGAGTGAAGAAAACAGGTAAAAAAGGTGCGTACGTTTTTTGTTAGTTTTTGAATTTCATAAAATATACACCAGAATAATGTCATCTATAAACGTGAGAAAATACTGCCTCAAACAAAGTTTCTAAGTTAATTCTTATTTCAGAGCAATTTCAAAGTAATATGTTTTAATCAGAAAAAAAAAATAGTGAATTCTCTGTAACAAACTCAGATAAGAAATCTTCTAATTTCGTTTTGTTTGTCATTAAGCTCAAAGCTACACAATTGGCTATCCGTGCTGTGCCCACTATAGATATAGAAACCCTTTTTTTTGTTTTTCTCTTCTTTTTTTTTCTTTTAGCGTTATAGGCTTTCAGACTTATTGCTGAACTACTGGAGTCTCTTCTACCTTGTTAGATATTTTAAAAATATGAGTAGGGAAAGAAATCTCTACATATAAATAAAGTTCACATGAAATTGATATATTTCCTCTACTTCAGTTTCGATTGCGTCATCACAAGTATTGATCAAAATACTGTTCAAACACGATGTAACCCTCGGTGGAACTGTTATTTAAAACAGTAGTAAATATGGTAGAGTTTAATGTGAAACAACTAAAAAACAAAAACACAACGTAGTCGAAACCCCGAAATAAAAAAGTTGGAATCCTGTAATTGAAATCAACTACCTCATGAACAGTTTAGAGAACACTTGTACAAGGTGGTACAAAAATCGACCAGCACCATGACTTTTCTACGTACACAGTTATCACAACATAATGTTAGTCCTTCGTTCAGATTGCGGTTCTAGTTTTGTAACATGTGCAATGTTACGGTTTTTCAGGCTATTGCGATTTTCTGCTACACATTTTTCGTATTATTTGGGTGTGTGATAAACAAGTAATTTGCAATCCTCCTAATCACCAGTGATGTATAAACTATCATTTTCACTCTAATCATTCTTCATACTTTTTCATACTCATGCTCCAATGTCATTTGCCAATACTCTATCTGCTACTTGTTCCTTGGGATCCTGTAACTAAATTTGAGTTTTACTGAAACCAGCTCCTTGTTTTTTGTTGTTTTTTTGTGTGTGTGGTGGGGGGGGGGGGAGATCTTGCAACTCAATTTCTTGAGAATAGTATCTACAATTTTGAAGATTCATTTCACCTTTGATGTTAAACGTCTTATCTGTCAATATCAAGAACACCTTCTGGGCGAAGTTTTTACCAAGTTCCAGAGTACCATGAACCATTCACAAAACTCCATACACTGGTCTGGGCAACATTCTGTGAACTTCTAGGAAATGTATAGTTCATAAAGGCTAAATTATTATTTTGTTTAACACAATGAATGTTTTTTATTATTATGCTTGTTAACAAAAATACAAACAAGCTGAAGAAAGGTGAAGAACATTGATGTCAAGCGAATATGCATCCTCATTTATCCTGTTTTTTTTTGCGAAATCTACATCCTTTGGTCTCAAACTATGTGTTGTTGTCTTTCTTTTATATATTGCGTAATGAAACATCATGTTGATTTTTCATCTTCCCTGATACCTCCTCTCCATTTCCCTGATGTCTTGACGAAACCTTTCCCCTTGTTATTCGCTGACGGTATCGAAATTGTCAGGGAAATAGTCAATATGTGAGTGTAGGAAATGAACTTTCAAGCTCATATTACAACCCAACTCTTTGAATTAATCGAGCATTCTAGTGACAATATTTTCGTAATTTGGGTCTTTGTTGTTTCCTACAAAATTGTCAATAACATCTTTAAAGGCAATCCACGCTTCTTTTTCAACTTTCCTCATTGTCCTTTCGAACTGTTCACCCGAATTCAGTTTCATAATCTGAGACCCAACAAAAACCCCTTCTTTAAGTTTCGCTTCTGAAAAAGAGCTGGGAATTGCTCACATAGATACTTGAAACAGTCGCCATCTTTATCTAGGACCTTTACAAGCTACCTCATCAAGCCCAATTTTATGTGACGTGAGGGTAATAGTACTTTCTTTGTGTCAACTAAACTTTCACGTTCAATGTTTTTCGATCCTGGTTTTAGGCTGACTCTGCGTGGCCATTGCTTCTTTATACAGTGCTGATTTCGTGCTCTGCTGTCCCATTCACACAAAAAACATGAGAACTTTGTATAACGGGATTGTTGATCCAACAATATAGAAAGGACTTTTGAGGCTTCACAAAGTAGCGAACCATGTTTTTTGTATCTGACATTATTAAGAAGAAGTTTGAGATTTTCGTACGTTTCGTTCAAGTGAACCGAATGTGCAATAGGAACAGACACATATATGTTACCTATT